>NC_056747.1:1113451689-1113525856 GCF_019279795.1 Protopterus annectens | reverse complement strand
GGGTGTTGGATTGAAAATTTAGACTTCTGGCATTGAGCAGCATTACCCTCAGTTTATTCCCATTTTTGTTTTCTAGGGTGGTAGGTTTAGAATTTGAGCCTTGCCTAAAAAAGGCACTATGGGGGTGGCAAGAGCCTTAGCCAGTATCCGGAATCCCAGGGGTGACAGGTGCAAGCCGTCCCTTGCGAAGCAGCGTGGCTTGTCAAGCATGTCATCCCAGGCAGACAGACACTGGATCCCCTTTGAATGACACCAGACATTAAGCCAATTGTTAAAGCTGATCATCTTGTCTCTATATTGTGGCATCATTCTTGGTGAAGGAAGGATACTGCTCAGGGTTAGGGTCATGATGTAGTTGTACTAATCTCAGATTGGTTTTATGATGTATTTGTACTATTCCCAAATCGGTGTTATGATGCAGTTGTACTATTCTAAGATCATTGTTATGATGTAGTTGTATTATTCTCAGTTCAGTGTTATGATGTAGTTATATTATTCACAGATCAGTGTTATGATGTAGTCATAGTATTCTCAGATCAGTTTTATGGTATAGTTATATTATTCTCAGATCGGTGTTATGGTGTAGTCAAAATATTCTCAGATTGATGTTATGATGTAGGTGTACTATTCTCAGATCAGTGTTATGATGTAGTTGTACTATTCTCAGATTTGTGTTATGATGTTATACTGTTCACAGATCAACATTTTGATGTAGTTATACTATTCTTAGATTGGTGTTATGATGTAGTTATACAATTCTCAGATTGGTGTTATGGTGTAGTTATACTTTTCACAGATCAGCGTTATGATATAGTTATACTATTCCCAGATCAGCCTTATGATGTAGTTATACTATTCTCAGATCAGTGTTATGATGTAGTTGTACTATTCTCAGATTGGTGTTATGATGTAGTTGTACTATTCTCAGATCAGTGTTATGATGTAGTTATACTATTCACAGATCAGCGTTATGATGTAGTTATACTATTCTCAAATCGATATTATGATGTAGATATAATATTCACAGATTAGTGTTATGATGTAGTTATACTATTCTCAGATCGGTGTTGTGATGCAGTTGTACTATTCTCAGATCGTTGTTATGATGTAGTTGTATTATTCTCAGATCAGTGTTAGGATGTAGTTATACTATTCACAGATAAGCATTATGATGTATTTATACTATTCTCAGATCTGTGTTATGATGGAGTTATACTATTCTCAGATCTGCTTTATGATGGAGTTATATTATTTTCAGATTGGCGTTATGATGTAGTTATACTATTCTCAGATCAACATTATGATGTAGTTATACTATTCTCAGATATGTGTTATGGTGCGGTTTTAATATTCTCAGATCAGTGTTATGATGTAGTTGTACTATTCTCAATTCAGTGTTATGATGTAGTTGTGGTATTCTCTGATCGGTATTATGATGTAGTTATACTATTATCAGATGAGCATTATGATTTTGTTATACTTTTCTCAGATCAGTGTTATGATGTTGTTATAGTCGTCTCAGATTGGCATTATGATGTAGTTCTACTAGGCTCAGATGAGTGTTACGATGTTGTTATACTATTCTCAGATCGGTCTTATGATGTAGTTATACTATTCTCAGATGGATGTTGTGATGTAGTTATATTATTCTAAGATCGGTGTTATGATGAAGTTGTGATATCCCCAGATCAGTGTTATGATGTAGTTATACTATTGTCAGATCAGCGTTATGGTGTAGTTATATTATTTTCAGATCGGTGTTATGATGTAGTTATATGAGTCTCAGATCGGTGTTATAGTGTAGTTATATTATTCTCAGATGAGTATTACGATGTAGTTGTACTATTCTCAGATCAGTTTTATGATGCAGTTTTTCTATTCTCAGATCAGTGTTATGATGTAGTCATACTATTCACAGATCAGCATTATGATGTAGTTATACTATTTTCAGATCAGTGTTATGGTGTAATTATACTATTCTGAGATTGGTGTTATGATGTAGTTATATGATTCTCTCTTCGGTGTTATGATGTATTTGTACTGTACTCAAATCGGTGGTATGATGTAGTTATATTATTCACAGATCAGCGTTATGATGTATTTATGTTATTTTCAGATCGATGTTATGATGTAGTAATTATTTTCTCAGAGTTGTGTTATGATGTAGTTATACTATTCTCAGATCGGTGTTATGATGTAGTTATAGTATTCTCAGATCAGGGTTATGATGTAGTTATACTATTGTCAATTCGGTGTTATGATGTAGTTATTCTATTCTGAGATCAGTGTTATGATGTAGATATACAATTCTCAGATTGCCGTTATGATGGAGGTATACTATTCTCAGTTCGGTGTTATGATGTAGTTATACTATTCTCAGATCAGTGTTATGATGCAGTTGTACTTTTCTCAGATCAGTGTTATGATGTAGTTATATTATTCTCAGATCATTGTTATGATGTAGTTAAAGTATTCTCAGATCAGTGTTATGATGTAGTTATATTAATCTCAGATTGGTCTTATGATGTAGTTATACTATTCCCAGATCGGTGTTATGATGTAGTTAAACTATTCTCAGATCGGTGTTATGATGTAGTTGTATTATTCTCAGTTCAGTGTTATGATGTAGTTATACTATTCTCAGATCAGTTTTATGATATAGTTGTATTTTTCTCAGATCGGTGTTATGGTGTAGTCAAAATATTCTCAGATTGATGTTATGATGTAGGTGTACTATTCTCAGATCAGTGTTATGATGTAGTTGTACTATTCTCAGATTGGTGTTATGATGTTATACTGTTCACAGATCAGCATTTTGATGTAGTTATACTATTCTTAGGTCAGTGTTATGATGTAGTTATACGATTCTCAGAACAGTGTTATCGTGTAGTTATACTTTTCACAGATCAGTGTTATAATGTAGTTATACTATTCCAGATCATCCTTATGATGTAGTTATACTATTCTCAGATCAGTGTTATGATGTAGTTGTACTATTCTCAGATTGTTGTTATGATGTAGTTGTACTATTCTCAAATCAATATTATGATGTAGTTATAATATTCACAGATTAGTGTTATGATGTAGTTATACTATTCTCAGATCGGTGTTGTGATGCAGTTGTACTATTCTCAGATCGTTGTTATGATGTAGTTGTATTATTCTCAGATCAGTGTTATGATGTAGTTATACTATTCTCAGATCTGCTTTATGATGAAGTTATTTTATTTTCAGATTGGCGTTATGATGTAGTTATACTATTCTCAGATCGGTGTTATGATGTAATTATACTATTCCCAGATCAACATTATGATGTAGTTATACTATTCTCAGATCGGTGTTATGGTGCAGTTATAATATTCTCAGATCAGTGTTATGATGTAGTTGTACTATTCTCAATTCAGTGTTATGATGTAGTTGTGGTATTCTCAGATCGGTATTATGATGTAGTTATACTATTATCAGATGAGCATTATGATTTTGTCATACTTTTCTCAGATCAGTGTTATGATGTTGTTATAGTTATCTCAGATCGGCATTATGATGTAGTTCTACTAGGCTCAGATGGATGTTATGATGTAGTTATACTATTCTAAGATCGGTGTTATGATGAAGTTGTGCTATCCCCAGATCAGTGTTATGATGTAGTTATACCATTCTCAGATCAGCGTTATGGTGTAGTTATATTATTTTCAGATCGGTGTTATGATGTAGTTATATGAGTCTCAGATCGGTGTTATAGTGTAGTTATATTATTCTCAGATGAGTGTTATGATGTAGTTGTACTATTCTCAGATCAGTTTTATGATGCAGTTTTTCTATTCTCAGATCAGTGTTATGATGTAGTCATACTATTCACAGATCAGCATTATGATATAGTTATACTATTTTCAGATCAGTGTTATGGTGTAATTATATTATTCTGAGATTGGTGTAATGATGTAGTTATATGATTCTCTCATCGGTGTTATGATGTAGTTGTACTGTACTCAAATTGGTGGTATGATGTAGTTATATTATTCACAGATCAGCGTTATGATGTATTTATGTTATTTTCAGATCGGTGTTATGATGTAGTAATTCTTTTCTCAGAGTTGTGCTATGATGTAGTTATACTATTCTCAGATTGGTGTTATGATGTAGTTATAGTATTCTCAGATCAGGGTTATGATGTAGTTATACTATTGTCAGTTCGGTGTTATGATGTAGTTATTCTATTCTGAGATCAGTGTTATGATGTAGATATACAATTCTCAGATCGCCGTTATGATGGAGGTATACTATTCTCAGTTTGGGGTTATAACATAGTTATACTATTCTCAGATAGGTGTTATGATGTAGTTATAATATTCTCAGATCAGTGTTATGATGCAGTTGTACTTTTCTCAGATCAGTGTTATGATGTAGTTATAGTATTCTCAGATCATTGTTATGATGTTGTTAAAGTATTCTCAGATCAGTGTTATGATGTAGTTGTACTAATCTCAGATTGGTCTTATGATGTAGTTGTACTATTCCCAAATCGGTGTTATGAAGCAGTTGTACTATTCTCAGATCGTTGTTATGATGTAGTTGTATTATTCTCAGTTCAGTGTTATGATGTAGTTATATTATTCACAGATCAGCGCTATGATGCAGTTATACTATTCTCAGATCAGTTTTATGATATAGTTATATTATTCTCAGATTGGTGTTATGGTGTAGTCAAAATATTCTCAGATTGATGTTATGATGTAGGTGTACTATTCTCAGATCAGTGTTATGATGTAGTTGTACTATTCTCAGATTGGTGTTATAATGTTATACTGTTCACAGATCAGCATTTTGATGTAGTTATACTATTCTTAGATCAGTGTTATGATGTAGTTATACGATTCTCAGATCAGTGTTATGGTGTAGTTATACTTTTCACAGATCAGCGTTATGATGTAGTTATACTATTCCCAGATCAGCCTTATGATGTAGTTATACTATTCTCAGATCAGTGTTATGATGTAGTTGTACTATTCTCAGATTGTTGTTATGATGTAGTTGTACTATTCTCAAATCGATATTATGATGTAGTTATAATATTCACAGATTAGTGTTATGATGTAGTTATACTATTCTCAGATCGGTGTTGTGATGCAGTTGTACTATTCTCAGATCGTTGTTATGATGTAGTTGTATTATTCTCAGATCAGTGTTATGATGTCGTTATACTATTCTCAGATCCGTGTTATGATGTAGTTATACTATTCTCAGATCTGCTTTATGATGGAGTTATATTATTTTCAGATTGGCGTTATGATGTAGTTATACTATTCTCAGATCGGTGTTATGATGTAATTATACTATTCCCAGATCAACATTATGATGTAGTTATACTATTCTCAGATCGGTGTTATGGTGCGGTTATAATATTCTCAGATCAGTGTTATGATGTAGTTGTACTATTTTCAATTCAGTGTTATGATGTAGTTGTGGTATTCTCAGATTGGTATTATGATGTAGTTATACTATTATCAGATGAGCATTATGATTTTGTTATACTTTTCTCAGATCAGTGTTATGATGTTGTTATAGTCGTCTCAGATCGGCATTATGATGTAGTTCTACTAGGCTCAGATGAGTGTTACGATGTTGTAATACTATTCTCAGATCAGTCTTATGATGTAGTTATACTATTCTAAGATCAGTGTTATGATGAAGTTGTGCTATCCCCAGATCAGTGTTAGGATGTAGTTATACCATTCTCAGATCAGCGTTATGGTGTAGTTATATTATTTTCAGATCGGTGTTATGATGTAGTTATATGAGTCTCAGATCGGTGTTATAGTGTAGTTATATTATTCTCAGATGAGTGTTATGATGTAGTTGTACTATTCTCAGATCAGTTTTATGATGCAGTTTTTCTATTCTCAGATCAGTGTTATGATGTAGTCATACTATTCACAGATCAGCATTATGATGTAGTTATACTATTTTCAGATCAGTGTTATGGTGTAATTATACTATTCTGAGATTGGTGTTATGATGTAGTTATATGATTCTCTCATCGGTGTTATGATGTAGTTGTGCTGTACTCAGATTGGTGGTATGATGAAGTTATATTATTCACAGATCAGCGTTATGATGTATTTATGTTATTTTCAGATCGGTGTTATGATGTAGTAATTCTTTTCTCAGAGTTGTGCTATGATGTAGTTATACTATTCTCAGATCGGTGTTATGATGTAGTTATAGTATTCTCAGATCAGGGTTATGATGTAGTTATACTATTGTCAATTCGGTGTTATGATGTAGTTATTCTATTCTGAGATCAGTGTTATGATGTAGATATACAATTCTCAGATCGCCGTTATGATGGAGGTATACTATTCTCAGTTTGGGGTTATAACATAGTTATACTATTCTCAGATCGGTGTTATGATGTAGTTATAATATTCTCAGATCAGTGTTATGATGCAGTTGTACTTTTCTCAGATCAGTGTTATGATGTAGTTATATTATTCTCAGATCATTGTTATGATGTAGTTAAAGTATTCTCAGATCAGTGTTATGATGTAGTTGTACTAATCTCAGATTGGTTTTATGATGTAGTTGTACTATTCCCAAATCGGTGTTATGATGCAGTTGTACTATTCTCAGATCGTTGTTATGATGTAGTTGTATTATTCTCAGTTCAGTGTTATGATGTAGTTATATTATTCACAGATCAGCGTTATGATGCAGTTATACTATTCTCAGATCAGTTTTATGATATAGTTATATTATTCTCAGATCGGTGTTATGGTGTAGTCAAAATATTCTCAGATTGATGTTATGATGTAGGTGTACTATTCTCAGATCAGTGTTATGATGTAGTTGTACTATTCTCAGATTGGTGTTATGATGTTATACTGTTCACAGATCAGCATTTTGATGTAGTTATACTATTCTTAGATCGGTGTTATGATGTAGTTATACGATTCTCAGATCGGTGTTATTGTGTAGTTATACTTTTCACAGATCAGCGTTATAATGTAGTTATACTATTCCCAGATCATCCTTATGATGTAGTTATACTATTCTCAAATCGATATTATGATGTAGTTATAATATTCACAGATTAGTGTTATGATGTAGTTATACTATTCTCAGATCGGTGTTGTGATGCAGTTGTACTATTCTCAGATCAGTGTTATGATATAATTATAGTAATTCAGAGATCAGCATTATGATGTAGTTTTACTGTCAGCTTGGTGTTATGATGTAGTTATATTATTTTCAGATCGGTGTTTTGATGTAGTTATATGATTCTCACATCGATGTTATGGTGTAGTTATACTATTTTCACATCAGTGTTACGATGTACTATTCTCAGATCTGTCTTATGATGTAGTTGTAGTATTCTCAGATCGGTGTTATGATGTAGTTATACTAACCTCAGATTGGTGTTATGATGTTTTTATACTATTCTCAGATCAGCATTATGATTTTGTTATATTATTCTCAGATGAGTATTATGATGTAATACAATTCTCAGATTGGTGTTATGATAAAGTTATACTATTCTCAGATCGGTATTATGATGTAGTTATACTGTTCCTAGATCGGTGTTATGATGTAGTTATACTATTTTCTGATCAGTGTTATGATGTTGGTATGCGATTCTCAGATCGGTGTTATGATGCAGTTATACTATTCTCAGATCGGTGTTATGGTGTAGTTGTAAGATTCTCTGATCGGTGTTATGAAGTATTTAAACTAATCTCCGATTGGTGTTGTGATGTAGTTATATTCTTCTCAAATCGTTGTTATGATGTAGTTATAGTTTTGTCATAATGGTGTTATGATGTTGTTATACTATTCTCAGGATGTAGCTATACGATTCTTAGATCGGTATTATGATGTAGTTATACTATTTCCAGATCGGTGTTATGATGTAGTTATACTATTCTCTGATCAGTATTATGATGTAGTTGTGCTATTCTCTGATCGGTGTTATGATGTAGTTATACTATTCACAGTTCAACGTTATGATGTAGTTATACTAATCACAGATTGGTGTTATGATGTAGTTATACTATTCTCAGATCATGTTATGATGTAATTATACTAATCACAGATTGGTGTTATAGGTTCATAGGTTCATAAGTTCATAGATAGGTACTAGGCTATTGGTCCTATGGCCTATATAAGTCTAGCCAAAAGGTACCCTGGCTTTCGCCACCCAAGAAAATTATTTAGCTTTGCCACTGTTGAGCAGAGCCACAGAAGTGATCCCTGGGGTGAATTTCCTATCTCTCATCCAATCATCAAGATTTTTCTTGTAGAGTGCTAATGAGGAGCTTTGTTTGATATAGATAGGTAGTTTGTTCCAGAGTATGGGAAGTCTCTGGGATAGGAATCTATCCCCCCAGCATGTTCTGTTTATTGTGGTGACAAGGTTTAGGTCCCTAGAGTGTGTAGCTCGGAGGGATTGGGATTTCTTTAAGTGGAGCATGTCCAAAAGCTCTGGGTATGACAAAGCTTTGTGTGTTAGGCAGAGACTGGATCTGAGTAGGTGATATACGACAGAGTAAAGCAGCAGTTTTTTGAGACGGTCTGCATAGGGCATCTGTTTGAGGCTGGTAATCCTCTTTGTGAGGTATTTCTGTGGCCTTTCCAGTTGTTGTAGATATCTTGTGAGGTACATACCAAAAGGGCCGTTGTACTCTATAATGGGTCTAATGTGTAATGAGTAGAGGGGAACAATTACCTCTTTTTTCCTGGATGAGAAACCTTTTGTGATGAGGTGTGCCACGTAGAAAGGATTTCCTGACTACTGTGGTGATGTGATTATCAAAGGAGTGACTGCTGTCAACCTGTGTCCCAAGGTCACTTATCACACTTTCAGTGTTAAGAAGACTACCGCCTATGTGGTAGTTCATGGGTACAGAGTTTTTACCAAAAGGGATGACAATGCACTTTTTGGCATTGAGCTTGAGGCCATGGCTTTGACACCAGGCATCTGTCTCAGCGAGGCCCTTTTGTAGGATGTCCACATCTTTTGGAGTTTTGATTATGGCTCCTAGTTTGCAGTAATCTGCAAACTCCATTAGCCAAAGACCTTCTGTGTTTGCCTGTACTTCAGAGAAGTAGATACTAAACAGGAGAGGACCCAGGACTGAACCCTGTGGTACTCCACTTGTCACTAGTCTGAAGTTGGATTTGGAGTCTGCTACTTTCGCAGTGTGGGATCTGTCAGTGAGCCAGTTGGCAACTCATCTTGTGACATAGGGATTTATACCTAGTTTAGTGAGTTTGTCTATAATTCCAGAGTGGGGGATGGTATTGAAAGCCTTGGTGAGATCTAGATAGGCTGTATGAACCACCTTACCCTCATCTACAGCTTTGGTGACCACTTCAAAGAAGTCTATCAGGTTTAGGATGATCTGCCTTTTACAAACCCGAACTGGGTGGGGTCCAGAGCTTGGAGATTACCAATGTCATTGTTTATAAGTTCCATGATGATACTTTCCATAGCCTTGCAGACCAGGCTCATTAGGCTAATGGGGCACTAGTTTCCAGGGTCCGTGATGGCTCCCCCTTTGTGGAGTGGGATAATCATCACTGTGTGCTATTCTGTGGGCACATAGCCTGAGGTGAGGCTATGATTGAACATGGTACTTAGGTGAGGTGCCTGTTCATTCTGTAGTTCATGTAGAATGCAGCCTGGGATGTTGCCAGGTCCCGTGGATGCTGTGTTCTTGGCTTTGGAGAGTGTGTTTTTTACCTGTGCAGCCATGATTACAGGAACTTTGCATTCTTCCGGTATAGAGATGGGCCGTTTAGGGGATGAGAGGGGGGTAAAGATAGCACTAAGCCTATCTGCCAGGATGTTGGCAATATCAGTTGGTTCTGTATATTTAGTGCCATTGTGCTGAAACTCAGAGCTGATCTGAGTGTTGCCACTGAGATTCTTGACATAGCTATAGAATGCTTTGTGGTTGTCTTTAGAGTCAGTTACGAGTTTGTTTTTGTAACTAGCTTTGGAGGATTTTATGAGGGATCTCAGCTTCTTACTGAGGCTGACCAGGGAGTTCCTCCAATCATGGGATTTTTCTCTTTTTTGCAACAGTTTCTTTCTTCTGTTGTAGAGTTTGTTTATGGCAGGGGACCACCAGATTGGCTTCCTTTTTTTTTGGAGAATAGCATCTTGGTTCTGTTAGGGATTGCACGATCCATGCACTATAAGTTCTTATAAAGTGCATTTGTGTAGGTTTCAGCAGTTATACCTCTATTGTCCATCAGCATGGGTGTCGTGAAGTTTGCCACTTCTGTCTTAAGAAGCGTGAAGTTGGCTTTGGAGAAATTTTTTTGGGTGGTTTCCCTAATGGTGAGTGGGGGAGGGATGTGGATCTAGGGTGATTAGCTTGTGGTCGGATCTGACCAACGAGGAATTAACCTCTAGTGTGGAGCACCGGTTTCCCATGTTGGTAATAACCAGGTCTAGGATATTGCTGCCCCTGGTGGGGGTGTGGATAAGTTGATCCAAGGCATTGAAATTTATGAATTCCAGAAAACGTTGAGCACAAGAGTTGGTACAGGAGTTGTTTTCCCAGTTAATGGTGTGGTAGTTGAAATTGCCCATTATTAGGCTGTTAGGTTGCACCCTAATATTTTCCAGTGTATCAAGAAATGAGGAGTGGGAATCCTGGGGCATGGTGCAGAATCTGTAGCAAGCTACAATTTAGATTGTGGTCTTGCCCAGAGTTAGTAGCACTTGGATAATCTCGGATGCATTATGCTGAGCAACTAGCCTGGAGATGTGGATATCCTTAATGAATATGGACACGCCTCTGCCTTTAGTGTTTCGGTCCAGGTTAGATGGCCGAAAGGTGTGGTATGAATTATAGCCTAGTAATGCAGGAGTACTCTCTGGAGCCTTGAACCAGGTCTCTGTCACTGCACCGATGTTGATGTTCTCCATTTTAAGGAGTGCCTCGAGTGAGTGCATTTTGAGGTTTAGACTTCTAGCATTGAGTAGCAATACTCTCAGATTTTGCTTGTTTGTACCTTTTATGGTGGTGAATTTATCATTTGAACCTTGCCTAAAAAGGCACTATAGGGGTAGCTAGAGCCTTAGCCAGTTCATAGGTTCATAGGTTCATAGGTAGGTACTAGGCTATCGGCCCAAGGGCCTAAGTAAGCCTATCCAACAAAGTTCCCTGGCTTACGCCAACCCAAGAAAGTTAATTTCCTGTGCCCCTGTCGAGCAGTGCCACAGAAGTGATCCCCGGGGTGTATTTCCTATTTCCCATCCACTCATTAAGATTTTTCTTGAAGAGTGTTAATGAGGAACTTTGGTTGACATAGATGGGTGGTCTGTTCCAGAGTATGGGACGTCTCTGGGAGAGGACTCTATCCCTCCAGAGTATGGGAAGTCTCTGGGAGAGGAATCTATCCCTCCAGCAAGTCCTGTTTATTGTGTTGACAAGGTTTAGGTCTCTAGAGCATGTAGCTCGGAGGGATTGGGATTTTCTTAGGTGTAGCATGTCCAACAGCTCTGGGTTTGACATAGCTTTATATGTTAGGCGGAGATCACCTCGGAGTAGGCGATATGATACAGAGTAAAGCTGGAGTTTTTTTAGACGATCAGTGTAGGACATCTGTTTGAGGCCAGTAATTCTCTTTGTGAGGTACTTCTGTGGCCTTTCCAGCTTCTGCAGATGTCTTGTGAGGTACATTCCAAAAGGGGCGTTGTACTCTATAATGTGTCTAATGAGTGTCGCGTAGTGGGGAACAATGACCTCTTTTTTCCTGGATGAGAACCCTTTTGTAATGAGGTGTGCCATGTAGAAGGATTTCCTGACTACAGTGGCAATGTGATTATCAAAGGAGAGACTGCTGTCCATCTAGGTCCCAAGGTCTCTTATCACACATTCATTGTTAAGAAGACTGCTGCCTATGTGGGTAGTTCATGGGTACAGAGTTTTTACCAAAGGGGATAACAATGCACTTTTTGGCATTGAGCTTGAGGCCATGGCTCTGACACTAGGCATCTGTATCAGTGAGGCCCCTCTGTAGGATGTCTACATCATTTGGGGACTCGACTATAGCTCCTAGTTTGCAGTCATCTGCGAACTTTGTTAGCCAGAGGCCTTCTGTGTTAGCCTGTACTTCAGAGAAGTAGATACAAAACAGGAGAGGTCCCAGGACTGAACCCTGTGGTACTCCACTTGTCACTGGTTTGAAGTCAGATTTGGAGTCTGCAACTTTTACAGTGTGGGTTCTGTCAGTGAGCCAGTTGGCAACTCATCTTGTGACATAGGGATTTATACCTAGTTTAGTGAGTTTAGCTATAATTCCAGAATGGGGGATGGTGTTGAAAGCCTTGGCGAGGTCAAGCTAGGCTGTGTGAACCACCATACCCTCATCTATGGCTTTGATGACTGCCTCAAAATAAGTCAACCAGGTTCAGGAGGTAAGATCTGCCTTTCACAAACGTGAACTGAGTGGGATCCAGAGTTTGGAGGTTACCAATGTCTTTGTTTATGAATTCCATGATGATATGTTCCATGGCCTTGCAGACCAGGCTCGTCAGGCTAATAGGGCGATAGTTCCCAGGATCAGTGGTGGCTCCCCCTTTGTGGAGTGGGATAACTGTTGCTGTGTGCCATTCAGTGGGCACAAAGCCTGATGTGAGGCTATGATTGAACATGGTGCTTAGGTGGGGAGCCAGTTCGTTCTGAAGTTTGTGTAAAACTCAGCCTGAGATGTTGTCCGGTCCCATGGATGCTGTGTTTTTTGCTTTATAGAGTGCTGCTTTTACCTGTGAAGTTGTGATTACAGGGACTCTGCATTCTTCCTGTATAGATATGGTCCCTTTGGGGGGTGAGAGGGGGGTGGTAATGTTAGCACTGAACCTATCTGCCAGGATGTCAGCAATATCAGTTGGCTCTGTAATTTTTGTGCCACTGTGCTGTAACTCAGAGCAGATCTAGGTGTTGCCATTGAGATTCTTGACATAGCTATAGAATGCTTTGTGGCCCTTAGAATCAGTGGAAATCTTGTTTTCATAGCTAGCTTTGGAGGATCTTATAAGGGATTTCAGCTTCTTGTTGAGGCTGACCAAGGAGCTCCTCCACTCATTGGATTTTACTCTCTTTTGCAACAATTTCTTCCTTCTGTTGTAGAGTTTGTTTATGGCAGGGGACCACCAGATTGGCTTCCTTTTTTTGGAGGATAGCGTCTTGGTTCTGGTTGGGATAGCACAATCCATGCACTCGTGTAAGTGCTTATAGAGTGCATTTGTGTAGGATTCAGCAGTCGTAACTGTATTGTCCATCTGCATGGGTGTCATGAAGTTCACCACTTCTGTCTTAAGAAGCATGAAGTTGGCTTTGGAGAATTTTTTTACCGTGGTTTCTTTAATGGGGTGGGGGGTGGGGGTGGGATGTGGATATCTAGGATGATTAGTTTATGGTCGGATCTGACCAACGAGGAGTTGACTTCAGATGTGGAACACTGGTCACTCATGTTGGTAATGACTATGTCTAGGATATTGTTGCCCCTGGTGGGGGTGTGGATAAGTTGATCCAGGGCATTGGAATTTATGAATTCCAGAAAGCGCTGAGTGAAGGAGTTGGTACATGAGTAGTTTTCCCAGTTAATGGTGGGGTAGTTGAAATTGCCCAATATTAGGGTATTTGGTTGAACCCTAATATTTTCCAGTATATCAAGAAAAGTGGAGTGGGAATCCTGGGGCATGGTGGGGGATCTGTAGCAAGCCACAATTTGTATTGCAGTTTTGCCCAGACTTAGTTGCACTCAGATAACCATGGCTGTATTATGCTGAGCAACTAGCCTGGAGGTGTGGATATCCTTAATGAATATGGACACACCTCCGCCTTTGGTGTTCCGGTCCAGGTAAGATGGCTGAAAAGTGTGGTATGAGTTATAGCCTGGTTATGCAAGGGGTGCTCTCTGGAGCCTTGAACCAGGTCTCAGTCACTGCACAGACATCGATGTTCTCCATTTTAAGGAGTGCCTTGAGTGAGTGCATTTTGTGATTTAGACTTCTAGCATTGAGTAGCATTACCCTCAGTTTTTGCTTGCCTGTTCCTGTTATGGTGGTGAATTTGTCATTTGAACCATGCCTAAAAAAGGCACTATAGGGGCAGCAAGAGCCTTTGCCAGTATCCGGAATCCCAGGGGTGACAGGTGCAGGCCATCTCTGGCAAAGCATCATGGTCTGTCGACCATGTCATCCCAGGCAGACAGATACTGGATCCCCTTAGAATAACACCAGAAGCTTAGCCAATTGTTGAAATCAATCATTTTGTCCTTGTACTGCGGTATCATTCTGGGCGATGGTAGGATGCTACTCAGGGCTAGGGTCATACCTGGCTGGGCTACAAGACTGGAGAGTTCTTCTATGTCTCTTTTCATGTAGTTCAGGGAGGTATGTCTCAGGTCATTCACACCAATATGGACAATCACAGAGTCATATTTGTACTTGTTGTGGCGTGACATGAATGCGTGGGTTATGTGGCGGATACTGGCACCCGACAGGCAGCTGACAGTGACCTTCTCCTTGTTTAGCCTGGTGAGTGGGACATCAGTGTGCCTGACTATAGAGTCACCTATGACTAGTGTGTTGGGTACGTTGTTTTGCCTTATTGGCTGTGGTTGAGTGGCACACTGAGTCTGTGGGCTATGTGTCATTTGGGTTGTGTTGGTGGTGGGAGGTTGCTTGCATTTCTGCTTTGGAGGTCTCTGTTGCTTGACCAGATTATTATTGAGAGCCTCCGTGAATGTTTTTGCGTTTCTGTGTGTGGATTTTGGTGGTGTAGGTTTAGTGGGACTATGTGATGAGTGTGTTGTGGTGCAAGTGTTTACCTTCTCCTCTTGACTATCGAGTTCAGTCTTGGTTGGAGAGAGCTTTACCTCCAGTTTGGCTAGATAAGTGCATCTCTCACAGGTTGTAGTGTTGGGTGGTAGGAGGAGTGGGTTTTCTGTGTACATGAGGCTATTCCTACATTGCCCCAAGATACCCAGATTCATAAGATAGACAGGAGAGAACACTGGGAGCTGACCCTTGGACATGCCTGAATAAAAAAAATCTTCCTCTAGACAAGTGAGAAAAGTGAGTACAAGAGCTGTTTTTCTCTATGCAAGTGAGGAAAGTAAGTACCAAAACTGTTTTCCTCTAGGTAATGAGGAAGGATGAGTGCTGTAGTAATTTGTAGTTTATTTAGTGCTTACAACAAGTTCTGAACAAGTGCTGAGCACGGATAAGCAAATTCAAGTGCTAAAACTAAGAATCTGTATCTGTATCTTGTTGTAGATAGGCTACCTAGTGCTTACCACTCCCACTGATAAGCTAGAAGGCTTCCTTCCAACACAGAAAGGCTTGGGGGCACAGAAGCTTACAAACAGTCCTGGATACAGCAAATCTGTATCTGGACTAAACTAGTTACAGGGAAGGTGGGAAGCAAGCACAAATGCAGGCTTTTAAACCAGAAAGTTGAAAGAGATGGAAAAACTGCCCAAATGCCCAATAAACTACAATTTCTGGGCCAGAAACCACTCTTGTGGTAGATAGGCTACCTAGTGCTTACCATTCCCACTGATAAGCTAGAAGGCTTCCCTCCAACACAGAAAGGCTTGAGGCACAGAAGCTTACAGTCTTGGATACAGCAAATCTGTATCTGGATTAGACTACTTACAGGAAAGGCAGAAAACAAGCTTGGAATTAATATATATATATATATATATATATATATATATATATATATATATATATATATATATATATATGTAATTTTTTTTTTAGTTAAGTGGGATGGCTTTCTCAAAAAGTTCTCTGTATTAGAAAGAATGAGCTAATGACAGTAGCAAAACCACTTTAAATGCAGTACAAGCTAGCACACTTGAGTGTGTAGCAATATTAAGGCAAATACAGTTTAAATAAAGGCAGATAAGTTAAAAATGACAAAAACAAGTTTATGAAACATCAAATAAGAGCACTTAAGCACTTCAAAGCACACAGAACAGCAAATTAAGGTATTAAGGTAGAAGACAGTTATGTAAGAGCAGCTCAAGAAACTATAAGTCATTTTTTTTTATTGTGGAGAGGGAGGGAGCAGAGCAGATTAAAATGCTATAAGGGATGTCCTTCCCAAGTGCTCTCTCTGTACACAGCAGAGGAGATGGGACTGGTAGGAGTGTCTGAAATCAACTTATGATCTCACTGAACTCAGTTGAGTGAGCAAATGACATGTGCCCAGTAGGAGTGTCCAAAAACAGATTTACAGCAGGGGCGTGTAATTCCAAAGCCACCAAGATTAATATCACAGTAAGAACAGGGGTGGGGGGGGGGAGAATAACTGCAGCTAGAGACAGGGAGTATTATCTCCCTGTATTATATTATATATAACAATTATCTACAAATTTCTAATCTTAAATGAGTGCAGAGAAAAGTATACTTAAATCAGCTTTTGTCAGTTGATTCCGGAATCCCAGGGGCAACAGGTGCAGGCCATCTCTGGCAAAGCATCGTGGTTTGTCGATCATGTCATCCCAGACAGACAGATACTGGATCTCCTTAGAATGACAACAGAAGCTTAGCCAATTTTTGAAGTCAATCATTTTGTCCTTGTACTGTGGTATCATTCTGGGTGATGGCAGGATGCTACTCAGGGTTAGGGTCATACCTGCCTGGGCTACAAGATCGGAAAACTCGTCCATGTCCCTTTTCATGTAGTCCAGGAAGGTATGTCTCAAGTCATTCACACCAACATGGACAATGACAGAGTCATATTTGAACTTGTTTTGGAGAGACCTGAGTGGATGCGTTATGTGGTGGATCGTGTCACCCGGCAGGCAGCTGACAGTAACTTTCTCCTTGTTTAGTCTGGTGAGTGGAACATCAGTGTGCATGACTATAGAGTCACCTATGACTAGAGTGATGGGTATGTTGCTATGCCTTATAGGCTGTGGTTGAGTGGCACACTGAGTTTGTGGGCTATGTGTCATTTGGGTTGTGTTGGGGGGGTGGAGGTTGCTTGTGTTTCTGCTTTGGAGGTCCCTCTTGCTTGGGCAGGATTTTACTGAGAGCTTCCGTGAATGTTTTTTTGTGTTTTGTGTTTCTATGTGTATGTTTTGGTGGTGTAGGTTTTGAGGGACTATGTGATGAGTGTGGTGTGGTGCAAGTGTTTACCTTCTCCTCTTGACTGTCTAGTCCAGTCTTGGGTGAAGAGAGCTTTGCTTCCAGTTTGGCTATATAAGTGCATCTCTCACAGGTTGTAGTGTTGGGTGGTAGGAGGAAAGGGTTGTCTGTGTACATGAGGTAATAGCTGCATTGCCCCAAGATGCCCAGATTCATCAGGTAGACAGGAGAAAACACCAGGAGCTGACCCTTAGACATGCCTGGATAGATGCTTATTTATTAAGTACTAAAAACTGTTTTCCTCTAGACAAGTGAGGAAAGTTGAGTGCTGTAGTAATTTGTAGATTATTTAGTGCTTACAATGAGTTCTGAACAAGTGCTGAGCTCAAAGAAACGGACTTGAGTGCTGAAACTAAAAAAAACTGGCTAATTCTAAGAAACAAAATTAAGCTAGAAGGCTTCCCTCCAACACAGAAAGCCTTGGGGGCTCAGAAGTCCACCAACAGTCCTGGACATAGCAAATCTGTATCCAGACTAGACTACCCACAGGAAAGGTAGGAAACAAGCTTAGAAATTTTTTTATGATGTAGTTATACTATTCTTAGATCGGTGTTATGCTGTAGTTATACGATTCTCAGATCGATGTTATGGTGTATTTATACTATTCTTAGATCGATGTTATGATGTAGTTATACTATTCTCAGATCGGTGTTATGATGTAGTTATACGATTCTCAGATCGATGTTTTTACATAGTTATACTATTCTCAAAAAATGTCAGAAAGTAAACCTATCACAAAGGGATAATAGAGAAGGCAGCCAAAATATGAGGTGTACGTAGTGGTACAACTGTCTGCTTTCATTCATGTAAATGCCCAGACTTTTAACTGAAAGCACGCACCTTGAGCAATTCTCTTAAAAGAGGCCTCCATATGGCCACTTACAGAGAGTGATCAGAAACGGTCTGCATTCCTGAAACAATCTAAACATTTGAAAGTTCCTTCCTTCTCCCTGAAAAAAAAATTGACTTGTCATAGCATATGGTGAGAATACATTTCTACATACCTAAACAAGTTCAGGACTTTGCAGCAGCAGCACATTATGTGGCTTTGCAGTTTGTGTCTATATTCACAGTGAATAAATCAAACCTGCTTGCTTCTCCTGATAAAAGAATGTGTGGTTGAGTAATGTAAAAACAGTAGTTAATCAATCAGACTTTTATCCATACGCAATTTTTTTTTCTGCCATACATTTACGGCCCATCTGCATCTTTTTCCTTGGCATGCCCATGCATTTGCCAGTATCACTGCTTATCTGAATCTTCAGACTTGTGCTTTCTGGAGTTATAATATCAAACATTAGTAAATTAGGCATATGTAAACTGTAATGTTCAATCATCAGCATTAAGAGAATTTAAAACTATATGAGAATTTACAACTCTTGACGTGTTTCGTTCAAAACTATCTGTTTTTTTTCTAAATATAGTAAATAGCTAAATAAATAACTAAATAAATCAAGAAATTAACTAACCTATGTAAAATAATTCCCTGAGAGATTTATCTTATGTATGGCCTACAAACTCTGTATTACATGCTGCAGACATCTTGTGTTAAAAACAAAGTTCAAAGAATAAGTTTAGACCACACTTTGCTATGGAACCAAGGAGAGGAACAACCCACACGTTTTTAACTTTATTATTCTTTGGATCTTGCTGTAAATTTATATTATAGACTTCTTTTTTCAATTATAGACTGAATGACCTCAGTTGGAGAGACTTGTAAAACCATCCAGTTTAAACAGAAGTTTTCGAAGCTCCCAATGAAAGTATTTAAGGATTTTAGGATATTATCACAATGTTTTTTTCTAAAATAATATGCTACTTTCTTAGAAATGTGAAATTTAAGTATGACTTTGATAGTATTATTTTGGCCTATAAATCTTGAAAAGGTTTCTTTCCAAATCTAAAATACTCAAACGTCAGATTAGCGTTCATTAGCCAGATAAATTTACATCCTGTGTTTTCCTAGCATGTTTGCCTTAGGATGTTGTTAAGCAGGTTTTCTCAGGCAATCCTTTTAAGTTTTATCCATTAATTAATGATGTTACTGTCTGTGATGGATGGCAGACCATTTAATCTCAACTCAGCAGGTAAAGACTGGAATGTTGAAGGAATGTGACAGTAAATGCTTGCAGTGCATATGTTTGGGCCAAGGTATCTCTGTGGTACATTGTTGATTTATACTAGCTGTGGCTAGCCTTTCTACATGTGTACTATCGTGCCACGTTTTCCAAAGTTTAGAAATGTTACAAAAATACATTCACTTTATTGTTAGGTACACTTTAATATTGTCATTTGCTGCTTATGAATGTGGAGAACTCTGTGATTTGCCCTCTTTTACTATCTTACTTGTTCCCACCTTTACAATTAAAAAACTCCTCCTAAAACTGAAACCTACCACCCTTGCAGCTGACAGTATACCTGCTAATTCTCTAAAAATAGCCACTGAATCCTTATCTTACCCTGTTTCAATCCTTATCAACTGATCTATACAGGAAACCTATGTCCATCAGCTGTGGATATATCATTCCATTCCATAAAGGGGGCAACTCCTATGACTTCTCAAGTTACCATCCCATAGCTATTCTATCTCCCTTATCTAAGCTTCTTGAGAAATGTAGTCACTCTCAAGTTATACAATTCCTGAATGCACATAATCTTCTCTCTACCACACAACATGGCTTCCATCCATACCACAGCACAATTACTGCCCTTCTCTCTTTTACCAGTCTGGTTAACCAACACAGAAATTACAATAATTTTGTGTCTGCTATTTTCTTAGATCTCTCCATAGCTTTTGACATGGTCTCACACCCAGTACTATTAGATAATCTAGCCCCCCTATCCTTTGCCCCCTCTGTTATCTCCTGGTTCAAAAACTACCTATTGGATAGACATCAATCTGTTCAATGGCAAGGTGTGCTATCTCCTCTACTTCCAACTACCATAGGCATACCACAAGGCTCAATTTTGGGCCCACTTCTTTTCTCTATTTTTACAGTCTACATATCTCCACCCAGCAAGCCGCACTTATACAGTATGCGGATGACTCGACACTTATCTGTTCAGGCCCATCCCTTACCACCCTTCAACAGCTCACCCAAGAATCCTTTAGCTCTGTAGAAAGATGGATTACTGATATCCAACTTATCCTAAACCCCAACAAGACTAAATTACTCCTCTTCACCCCTAATAAATCTAAAGCCACTCCTCTTCCTTCTCTATCACTTCCAAAAATGGCACTGTCATTTCTCCTTATGCCCATACTAAACTCCTCAGTGTAGAAATAGACAAAAATATTTTCTTTTATGTCCATATTGCTCAAACCATCAAAAAGGTACACAAAAAAATGGGAACTCTTTACAGACACAAGAAATTTCTCACAGACAAGGCACGGATCACCCTAGCCCATACTCACCTATTGTCCACTCTAATGTATGCGGCACCAATCCTGACCCAAATGAGAAAAAACTGATCTTGAGATATTTGAGTCATGTTGTAACAAAATTGCCAAGTTTGCTAACAACTCCACCTTGAGAACCCATCACTGTCATGCACTAAGGGACCTACAATGGCTTCCTCAATTACTTAGCTACCATCAGCTAGTCATCACCTTCAACATCCTGAGGTACCCTGACAAAACTCCAGCACTAAATCAACTACTCTCTCACAACTCTGTGAATTGTCCTCTCTGTTCTTCTGACAAATCTCTCCTCTGTATCTCTAGAGCTAAGAACACTGCAGAGAAGGCACTATTCTCGCACACCATAGCTAAAACCTGGAATAATCCCCCCCCCCCTGTTACTTCTGCCTCCACTTCCACGCACTTCAAAAACTTACTTAAATCCCATCTTATAAAGATCTGGCTATGCCCATGTGTTACTTAATCACTGCTTTTCATTCGTCTCTTAGCCTCCTTCCTAGTCTTACCTACTGTAGACGTGTCACAGTTAGTGAGCTCTAATAATCGATCTCCAGATTTGTATTAATTCATGTTTATTATGATGGTTGTTAACTCACCCTTTGTTAATTTGTATCTTTTCTGTGTATATTTGTGTCTGTATGATATTTTTGTTATTATTGCTAACTAACGTGGAGCTTTTCTCCTCGGGCCTCCGCTATAAATGGACCTTGTCGAGTCAGACTATCCCAGTCAACAAATGAAAAAAATAAAATAAAATAAAAAAATAAGAAGGAAAACAGAGTGGTTGCATTTTGGCTAGCCTATGACAGATTACAGAATGTGGGCTGGAATAATAACGGGATTTCTAGTCTGCGGACAGAAGGCTAAAAGTGAACAGGAAGAAAGAATGAAAGAAAATGAAACAAACAATTGTTTATGTGAAAAAAGGGTAAATGTAAGAAAAAGGAACAAACAATTGACATTGTGGATAGAAAGCTAAAAGCAGGCAATAAAGAAAAAGCAAATAAATCTAGTCTGGGGATAGAAAGGAAAAGGAAAGTGTCTTAACCATGTAAGTGAACTGGTTTGCTGACCTTTTTCATTCTCAACCCAGGTCTATTAGTAGTTAACTAAGTAAGTACATTTGACAATTTGATCAGTTAAAATTAAAGTCACATCAATGTAAAAGTAAATAAAATTGGATACATGCATAAATCAGAGATACAGGTATTTGGATTAGATATACAGGTGAGCATTTCTAGTTTGTATCATGTACAAGTTGCTTCAGTTTAAGCTATTGATCTTATCAGACGTGGGCATTGTATTGCACTTTTCCAGTATCCTGGAAGCAGTTGCACTTTGTTTCAATGTGTAAGTGATTACATAATGAGGACTTGAAGAATAGTAATGTTTGGTTATTTTTAACATCATTTGGAAGATTGTTCCAGATAACAGGACCTTATCTAAAAAAGGCTCTTTCACCAATAACATGTTGAACTTGGGCCTAGACAGAGTGATACCCAAGCTTGATCCAACACTAGGTGGCCTAGGCAGTTGCAATAGGGCCTGGTGGCTGAGGAGTGGGTGCCCTGATGGCCGAGGGGCTTCCACATTTACTTTTGAATTGATTAAAAAAAAAAAAAAATTCTTCTTTAATGTCTCAGTGGCATCTTCTCCTTTAAGATACACAAGCATTCTGCATCCATGCATGCTTCCTTAATATGACAGATGCACCAGCATGGATGTAATGTAAATACATTCCACACTTGCATGAGAGAAACATGCACATACACCAATGCGGGTGTAATATAAACCCATTCCACACTTGCATGAGAGAAACATGCAAATGCAACAACACGGGTGTAATGTAAACAGTTCCACACTTGCTCAAGAGAAAACAGCATAGAATTTAAACTTGTAGTAGCCATTTCCTTTGTAAATTATTCCGTGTGTGAAATACCCTAGTTAAGGGTGGCAGGTTAGCCAACTTACTCAGGCTCAAACCCTATACCTTGGTTATAGGAGACAAGAGCCCAAGTCTTCTACACCAACTACCACACTCCTGAAGGAGCTGTGAGTTTCAGTGCATTTTCAAAGGAAATGTGAGTTTCAGTGCATTTTCAGGGAATTGTGAGTTCCAGCACATTTTCAAGGAATTGTGAGTTTCAAGGGAAGAGATGTTTACTACTGCTCATACAAAGTCTGTTTTTATTGTGCAACTGTTTCATTTAGCAAATGACAGTCAGTGTTTGTTCTACAGATTTTGAAAACAGTGCTCGAAGCACAACAGGTCACATACTTCTCTTTGGTGTAGAAGGTTATGGGTTCTACTCCCACACCATGTAGATGGATTGCTGATAATGTACTTTAGGGGTTTAAGGGTGGGGAAGGGTTTTCCTGCATGCCTGAGTGTTTCCTCCTTTGAATGAGATGCCTAGTAAGTATGAACTTGTTGTCAGTAGCCAGACATTCCCCATTGCAATATTACCAGTTTACCAACTTTCTTTTTAAATATAACATAGACAATTAATTCTTCAAGGGAAGCAGGCACTGAATTTGTAGATGAAACACTGAAATGCAAAGCTGTTTGCCAGCAGCAACCTGTTTATTAGTTACTAATTTCTTTAATGTGGAATTATTCAGATAACTTTTACTGCTGCAGAAATTGTGTATATTGACTGATATTGGTGGATTGTAATGACAGAAGTTTGAGTGGCCTTTTATGGTTGAAATGTTCTGAAATGGGTAGTTTTGTCATTACTGGTTCATACATTTTGTTTCATTGCTCAATGGAAAAATATTAAAATTTGCAAGTTTAAAACACATTCAAATTAATAAAAAAGGGTCAGCTGCCATGGATATGAACTTTTCCACTATCTCTGTTACCAGCCTGGTGGATATGGGCATCCTGAGGCAATGTAAAAATTGTGTCATGTTTACTGACAACCAGTTAATTCTCAAACAAACTGATATGGTATGTGAGAGCTCTATTTACACAATGTAACTGGATGTAAAGCTCTCACATAAAAGTACTCCTAATGTCTATGAAATTGTCAGTAGTATACATGCTGCATCCCTCACACACAATTCAAAGCAGACATATAGACCCACATATGCTGAGGCACCTAAATGTAACCTTCCTAAACCCCAAAGACCTCCTGGATGAAGTACACATAACAAATGTAATCAGCAGTACCAAATGCACTCTTTCAAAACAACACCCACATCAACACATAGAGTCACATCTCTTGGAGCCTTTACTTCTAAGCCCATATGGTAAACTACCACACAATAGAACATTCTGGTCATTGGAAACTCCATTGTGAGGCACACTGATGTCCCTCTCACCAGCCCGAGTAAGGAAAAAGTCACGGTCAGTTACTTATCAGGGGCTTGGATCCACCACATTACACACTCACTAGGTCATTGGACCACAAGTACCAGTATGACTCAGTCATACTCCATGTGGGAGTAAATGACCAGAAACATACCTCCCTAGACTATATGAAGAGAGAGACATCATGGAGCTCACAGAATATGTGTCCCAGGCTGGTATGAGCCTAGTATTGAGCAGCGTTTTATGTTCTCCAAGGATGATGCCACAGTACGAACAAAAGATGACTGGCTTTAATAATTGGCTTAGTTTCCGGTGTGATTCTAAGGGGATACAATATTTGTTAGCATGGAAGGAGATGGTTAACAGATCACGCTGCTTTACCAGGGATGGTCTGCAGCTCTCCCCTCTAGGCTTTTGAATATTATAAAACATTGTCTTCCCCCATAGTGCCTTTTTTAGGCAATGCCAAACTGAAAGTACTTCTGACATAGCAACTCAAAACCAAGAAAATCTAAAGGTATTACTTTTTAGTGCTAGGAGTCTAACAAAAAACTCCATGCCATAGAAGTTCTCTTCACCCTAGAGAATCCTAACATTTGTGCTGTCACTGAGACATGGTTTAAAGCTGCAGAGAACACGCCAACAGTGCAAGGTTATAATGCATTCCAGATATTTAGACCAACTACTACACAGACAGGTCCTAAAGGTGGGGGGTGTCTTTATTTACATCAAAAATGAATATACCTCAAGGCTGGTCAAACAGGACAATACACTTGAGCTACTCCATGTTTAAATCACTATAGGTAAAATCCAGTACCACGTCCTTGCAAGTTTTAGATCCCCCTCTATGACCCAGAAAACCCATACCATGTATTTAAACTTATTAGAAACACCATCCACCTCACTGAGATATTCAATGTGTGCAAGGAGCCAATGGTTTGAAACCAGCCCAAAGGTAAACTTAATCCGTCACTGGTCAGATGCATTTTCTTTGAATATGGGTTTCAATGCTTTTTCAATGAATGTGAGTTTCAAAGGCAGAGAAGTTTACTGCTCATGTTAAGTCTATTTTCATTGCGAGATTGTATTGTTTGTTTACCAAATGGCTATCAGTGTTTGTACTATAAAATTTGAAATAAAGTTTTTAAATTATATCCAAATATCTGTAATCATTGTAGAAGTAAAGAAGAAAGTAGTATGTACACTGGCAGGTTTGAACAGTGTTTACGGTAAATGAGGAGGAATAGCCAAGGAAAAGGACACTGGAATGACTGCAGGGTGTGGGTGAGGGGGTGCTATGTGGGGGCCCCAATCCATTACCCTGCCTAGGGCCCCATCTGACCATGATCCGGCTCTGAGTGTTACCATAAATGCAGCATGCTGATTACACTCCATAATCAATCAAAATGTGAGCTTGCTATGCTTTTCTCAGATGTCAGAGAAATGGGTAATAAGATTCGTTATGCACCTTTCAAAGCTGTTATGCTGTTTTTTATAGAGCTTGTTTCCTTGAGCATCTGCTGAAAAGAGGTATTACAGCCAGTGGGACTATCAAAGTCAACAAATGCAAATAAATTGTCTTACACTACTAACACAAATTACAGTGACCACAGAACAGATTCAGAAAGCTGTAAGATTTAGAAGACAAAAACTGTCATACACACAAACACACACACACACACACACACACACACACACACACACACACACACACACACACACACACCTGCAAGGAATTTAGAAATTCTAGTTCAAACTTGGAATCCAGAGTCAGTAAGGGCATAGTGTAACTTTTAGATCAAAGGAGATAGCTTGTAGCTTAGATGTTAGACTTTTTATATCTTCTGTATTTTTTAAATGTTTTTTTTTTGTCATTTTCTTGTACAAGCCTTATATTATCTGCACATACCTCTCAACCTCTTAGTGCAAGAAATCTGGAGAAAGCATAAACTAATGGGGGTGGGGAAAGGCCCAAAATCAGGGATTCATTTAATTATTGTTGATATAAGCTTAGAAAATTGCTAGAATAACAGCTTTTATGTTAGCAGATATTTTCTGAAGGATATGAAGTCTGAACCTCAATTGTCTCTCATTATTTAGTGACATCAGTTCTCAACTATTTGTCAAAAAAAACACAAATTTTATGAGCAACAGATCAAAAATATCAGGCATAAATATGGACATTCTGCAAAAATCTGGACAGTTGAGTGATACATGTCTACATGTTTATTTGAAAGTGTTTAAAGTTTTTTTTTTATTTCAAGTGGAAAGCCTACTGCTTGTTGCCATGGGAGATCAATGTTTTGAATGTCAGACCTAGACAAATTATTGGCGTCTTGTCATGGTGGTAAAACTTGGAGAGCAGTGGGAAAGTCCAATTGTTCAGAGTTTTTGCAGTGTTGGAGTTGATACACACACACAAACAGACACACACAAACACACACACACACACACACACACACACACACACACACACACACACACACACACACACACACACACACACACAATCTATCTATCATCTATCTATCTATCTATCTATCTATCTATCTATCTATCTATCTATCTATATGTCTATCTGTCTAGCTTTAATCTCTGTGATCATATTGGCTAATATCAAAAACATAAAACAGGAGACATCACAAGGGTGAGCACAAAAGCCTGAAAACAAATGACAGTGAATGTTCATATAATAGACTCGCAAAACACTGAAGCAAACAACCAAACCCCAACACACAAGAAAATAAGTGTTTTTGCAAGAGTGGGAAGCCCCCCTGCACCTCCCATGCAGAACAAATCCCTCTAGCCCCACACTTAAATATACCAATTCCATGGAAGTGCCAACTCAAAGAAGAGAGAGTCTCACTTAAAAAAAGAATCACTGTTTCAGTGCTGACATATACAGACAACAGCATCTAGAAACAAAAGAACACCCACTAAAAACACCATAACCTTCATTAAAAACATCCTAAGAAAAAGTTTAGATTTGCTTGATTGCATGTACTGACCGTCAATGTTATTTCCATTCACTTACATTTTACAGACAGAAAGGCATTCGGCCTTCTGTATTTTTGCATTATATGCATTACAACTCTCTCTCACTATGTGTGTATATATATATATATATATATATATATATATATATATATATATATATATATAAATATATACACACACACACACACACACACACATATATATATATATATATATATGGGTTACCTTCATTTCGTCGAAAGCTCATTTCACTGACAGTCAAATCAGCAGGACCAATTCACTGAAAGTTCATTTCACTGACAACTCATTTCACTGAATCTCATTTCGTCGACAGTTATATATTCCCTGTTCACCACTGTAGTGCGATTTTGGAGTTAGAATATATAGTAAAGGGGGGGTGTGGGGACCATCCCCACACATTGGGGGTGAAGCCCCCCCCACATACTTTGGTTCTATATTGTTTTCTGGAAACAGAGCAGTGACAGGTTTCACACTTGATTTAAAAGTGTGGTGGAGGGGATGGTCAATTTAACTTGGACTACAAAAAGATACTTTGAACAAAAGTCTACAGTTCAGCTTATCGTTTGGTTGCAGCTGTATAACTCCTTAGTATACTGTAAAACAAGCCCAGACACACACAAGTGAGGGCTTTTCAAGAAATAAAAGAAGCAGTCCTGTTACAGATGGTATATAAGATTACAGTGATTGATACTAATGACATTACATGTCAATGGCATGGGAATACACCTCTGCTTCCTTATGTCTAGCTTGACTCATACAAAGCAGACTTGAAATGGAGGTGATCACATTAAAACATATTAAAATTCTGTAAGAAGCAGTCAGAGACATTTTGATGTGTTACAAGAGCTCAGAAAACAAAGACAGAGTTTACATTTTTTTTTAGTTCTAAGGTGACGTTTTTCTTTAATAGACCTGGGCTAGGTAATATAGTCTAACCATTTTTATTTTAATAATATATTTTTGCAGTACCTTCTTTACAGGCACTAGCAACTGAAAAGGGGTTAACATTTGTCAGGTCATACTGTCTGCATTATTTGGAGTGATGATCAGAACTGTCTGATCTTCCACGTCCATTATGCAGTTATTGGTGCATTTTACTGTGATACAGTCTTCTCTATAAGATTTGACTTTAAAAGATTTCTGCATTTAGTTAAAACTTGCTATTCTGGTAGTTAGTGTAGAGCACTAAAGCTCCGATTTGTTAGTTGGTTGCATCCTGTGGCAAGGGTGTAGCATTTAAGCTTTTCATCTTCATTTACCTACTGTGTGACATTGAGCAAGTCAGACAGTGCTTTGGACCAATTGGGTATTTGGGCTAGGCTCTTCAATTACCTCCTGGGCTGCATGTCTAGTAACTATGAAACTGTTGTCATTTTTTTGCTAGCTATCCCCTATTGCATAGCTGATCTAGTTCTGGAAATGTTTAATATCACCAGCACACCATTTTTAATATACCATAAATAATTTATTTTTCAAGGGCAGCAGTCCCTGCATTTGTGGGTGAAGCACTGAAATACAAAGTTGTTTGCATTTTGCAAAGCAACAACCTCTGCATTAATAGTAGTTCTCTTTAATCCAGAATTATTCAGATGACGTACTTTTGCAGAGATTGTGCATATTGACATAGCATATGTTATCAGGAGGTTAATGTTTCTTATGCTCATAAATACTCTTCTGTTTACACTGTGCTACATTTGGCTGGACCTTATGGTATGATGCCAGTGGACTTTATACAATTTAATGTAGTTCAACCAAAGCTACCAAAAAGTACATGTAAGTTATTTCTTCATAACAATAAGGGGTGTGCACTATCAACAAAGTGTCTGTAACTGCTGGTGGGGTTAGGGGGCTCTCTTGGATGAAAGTACCTTATTCTCTTCAGTGGTCATTTTTAAACAGTGTTTAATCTAGCTTTGAAGGACTAGTGTGCATGCGCGTGTGTGTGCATGTGTGCGTGCGTGCATGTCTGTGTGTGTGTGTTTGTGTGTCTGTGTGTATGTGATTTAAGTATGAATATTGTGGTTATTCTGTGCTTGTATGAAACAAATGTGAATTCTGACTTTGTCATTGTTATTATTATTATTATTATTATTGTTATTATTATTATTATTACTATTGTTAAGTTTTTGACACAGGTATCTGAGAAGAATGCACTCAACATTGTAGCTATAATTACTGGGTTTAGGGGATGTCTGTGGATAAAAATGACTGACCTTGCTTAGCTGCTAAAGTTAAAAAGTCATTAGTCAGTCTTGACTAGTCAGCATGACTAGTGTCCATCTTTTTAAAACCAATTGCAATACTTTACTGTGGCCATTTTTATCACAATCAGATATATGATGTGTTCACACTCAATTTAATGTTCATAATTGGTAGATTATATGGCAGTAGTTCGACTGGTCTTTTGTCATTATTGGTTCATACCTTTACTTATTTTACTTCTTACTGAAAAAAATGTTCAAAACTACACATTTAAAATGCATTCTGACAAATGCAGCTGTACTAAACAAGAAATAAAATTCAAAACAATCGGGAAAGTGAATCAATGTTCAAAACTACAAATTTAAAATGCATTCTGACAAATGTAGCTGTACTGAACAAGGAACAGAATTTAAAACAACTAGGAACAGAATTTAAAACAACTAGGAACAGAATTTAAAAGAACTAGGAAAGTGAATCAAAGAACACATGCATTTATGCATGGTGTCAATAGTGCATACAGGGAGCCCATGGTTTGAAAATAGTCATGGAACCAAGGTACACTTAATCCACCACTGGCCAGAGGCATTTCACTGAATGCAAGTTTCAAAGGATTTTCACTGAATGTGTGCTTCTGTGGAATAGAAGTTTACTGTTGATTATAGTAAGTCTGATATCAGTGTGCAATTGTTTTGTTTGGTTTGGCAAATAGCCTTCAGTGTTTTTGCTATAAAATCGGAAATAAAAGTTTTAAATTATACACATCTCTGTAATCATTGCAAAAGTAAAGAAGAAAACTGCATGGACACTGACAGTTTTGAACACTGTTTATAGGCTTACCACCCATCCCTCTTTGCGAGGGACAGTCCCTCTTGCATTTGAAAAGGTGTCAACCCAAACTGTTTACTGTAACTGGGGAGAGATAGACACTGAAATGGCTGTGTGTGTGTGTGTGTGTGTGTGTGTGTGTGTGTGTGTGTGTGTGTGTGTGTGTGTGTGTGTGTATATGTGTGTGGGGGGGTATTCCACTTCCCTGCCTAAGGCCCCATTTGACCATGATCTAACTCTGAGTACCATCTTGACATAGAAATGTTACAATTTAGAGCTTAAATATTAATTACTCTGAAATAAAGACTTTTATCTTTGGCAACCTTTTATTTTTGAAACCTGTTTGCTTAGAGTGTATATCAGAACTTTTGGATCTAGTAGCATAAAATGGGAGGAGTTAATTTATATGTTAAGAGTAAAAGAGAGAGAGAAAGTGAGGGAGAGAAATTTACGTGTAGGTCAAATTGCGAATCTATGAGAAACACATATATGGCAAAGTGAAATTGTTTTAACAGCATTTTAAAAGTTGTGCGGAGGGAAGGGGATTAATCCAGCAAATAAAATAGTGTACAGACCAGAGGGATGGAAATGAGGTGCAGACCTGAGTGATGCCAGGACTAACAAGTCTGCATTTTTGAGAGAAGGAACAGAAAGAGTTGAAATGAGAGGAATGGAGTAGTTAGCCAACAGGAGAAAGGTGATTAACATGAGTCAAGTATAGAAAGGACAGACAGATGTAAATGATTTAGGAGATAAACTTTTGGAGATGTTTGTTAGTGGGAAGGACACAGTTTTTATTAATGGCTGGCAAAAGAATTGGGTGTTCAATCACTAAATGAAGTTGTAAATGTGTTGCTCATCAAGAGAGGCTGCACATTGCTCTTTAAGCTTCATCAAGAGATCAACTGCAAATAATCTGCATCTGGATAGAAAACTGAACTCACAAGAAAATCACCAATGAAATGTAAAGGCCTAGCAAGTGTATTTTTTAAGTAATAAACAATTAAAATCATGTTTAAAAAGTATTCAATTAATTAGCAGTAAATCTGAAATATTTTAATTACTTGACTTAAGCTTGTTGGAAAATCTTTTACATCTTTATTTAGCAGTTCAAGGAACAATGGAAAACTTTAGTTGGTTTATCTGAGAATGTAACAACTTATTTTGGTCAGGGTGCATATGGTAATTAAAGAGTCACTGCAATGGGGAATCTGAAAAGTTGAAATTTGTAATCAGGAACTGAAGAAGGTTTTGCTACAATCACTCGGGTCTCACACACTCAAAGGCAATTGTCTCAAAGCCCAGGAATCAAGCATCTTGTAGCTCATATGGGCAGCTGCCTGTGCTAAAACCTGAATACAAGGTCAGGCAAGCAGCTCCTGTATGTAACAGGTTATTTGAGTTTGAGCAAGGTAATGTGTGCAGCAGTCATAAGAGGGAGTGGGAGGAGGTGGAAGTCTAGAATAGGGTTTAAGGCAATGTCAGGATGGGGATTTAAGTTTAAGGAGCACAAGTGGAGTTTTATGGTTAGGGAGCAGGAGATGAGCTTAGGGTTAGAGACCACCAGGGAAGTTTTAGGTTTAGGGACCGGGTGTGAAGTTTAGGGTTAGGTAGTGATTGGGGAGTTTAGGATTAGGAAGCAATTGGAGAATTTAGATTTAGGGAGGGGTTGGACTTTTAACTTTAGGGTGTGATTGGGGTCTTTAAGGTTGGGAAAGGGGAATGGAGTTTTAAGTTTAGGGAGCAACTGCAGATTTCAGGGTTAGGGAGGGGGAATGGAGTTTTACACTGAGGAAGCAAGGGCTTGGGTTAGATACTGGGTTGAGTTTTTGGTTTAGAGCTTTACAGCTTACTAGGTTTGGGTGTTTGGAAGGCTACGTAGTTAGACTTGGCTAGTGGGAGTTCGAGCACTTGCCTTTTCAATCAAGTGGCAGTGAGCAAGGATGTCATGAGCTAGTAACATGAGAACACGTAGCAGATGTCATGCGATAGTAACATGAGAACACATGTAGTAGATGTCATGAGCTAGTAACATGAGAACACATGTAGTAGATGTCATGCACTAATAACATGAGAATATGTAGTAGATGTCATGAGCTAGCAACATGAGAACACGTAGTAGATGTCATGCGCTAGTAACATGAGAAAACATGTAGTAGATGTCATGCACTAGTAACATGAGAACACATGTAGTAAATGTCATGAGCTAGTAACATGAGAACACATATAGTTCATAGGTTCATAGGTTGGTACTAGGCTATCAGCCCTAAGGCCTATACAAGCCTAGCCATAACAATTCCCTGGCTATTTCTTCCCACACTATTTACTTCCCTGGGCCCCTGTCTAGCAGGGTGACTGACATGATCCTCGGGGTAAATTTCCTTTCTCCCATTCAGTTATCAAGGTTCCTTTTGAAGAGGGCCAAAGAGGTGCTCTGCTTGACATGTATGGGCAGTCATTTCCAGAGTCTGGGGAATCTCTGGATCAGGAACCTATTCCTCTAGCATGTTTTGTTTATTGTGATGGCAAGGTTTAGATCCCTGGAGTGTGTGGCTCTGAGGGATTGGGATTTCTTTAAGAGTAGCATGTCCAACAGCTCTGGGTTTGACATGGCCTTGTATGTTAAGCAGAGATTGCCTCGGAGTAGACGATATGTGACAGAGTATAGCTGGAGTTTTTTAAGGCGGTCAGCATAGGGCATCTGCTATAGCCCTGTGATTCTTTTAGTGAAGTATTTCTATGGCCGTTCCAGTTGTTGCAGATGTCTTCAGCGGTACATACCAAATAGGGTGTTGTAGTCTATAATGGGTCTAATGAGGGATGAGTACAGTGGGACAATGACCTCCTTTTTTCTGGATGAAAAGCCCTGAGTGATGAGGTGTGCCACATAGAAGGATTTCCTGACTGTTGTGGTGATGAGGTTATTGAAGGTGAGACCACTGTCCACCTGTGTCCTTAAGTCTCTTATCACACTTTCAGTGTTTAGTGTACTGCCACCTATGTGGTAATTCATGGGTACATATTTTTTCCCAAAGGGGATAACTATACATTTCTTGGCATTGAGCTTGAGCCCATGGCTCTGGCACCAAGCATCTGTTTCTGTAAGGCCCTTAATAGAGTATCCACATTATTTGGGGATTCAATAATGGCTCCCAGTTTGCAGCCATCTGTAAACTTTGTTAGCCAGAGTCCCTTAGTGTTGGCCTGTATTTCAGAGAAGTAGATGCCAAACAAGAGAGGTCCCAGGACTAAACCCTGAGGTACTCCACTTGTCACTTGTCTGGAGCTGGATTTGGAGTCAGCTACTTTTACAGTGTGGGTTCTGTCAGTAAGCCAGTTGACAACCTATCAAGTGATGTAGGGATTAATGCCCAGCTCAGTAAGTTTATCTATGATTCCAGAGTGGGGGATGGTGTCAAAGGCCTTGGTGAAGTCCAGATAGGCTGTGTGGACTGCCTTACCTGCATCCACAGCTCTGGAGACTGATTTGAAGAAGTCAATCAGGTTCAGGAGACAAGATTGGCCCTTCATGAACCCAAACTGGGTGGGGTCCAGTGTTTTAAGGTTGACAATGCCTTTGTTTATAAGTTCCATGATAATACGTTCCATGGCCTTGCAGATCAGGCTCGTCAGACTGATGGAGCAGTAGTTCCCAGGATCCAAGGTGGATCCCCCCCTTGTGGAGTAGGATAACTGTAGCTGTGCGCCACTCAGTGGGCACGAAGCCTGAGGTGAGGGTATGATTAAACATGACACTTAGTTGAGATGCCAGTTCATTTTGTAGTTCATGTAGTACACAGCCTGGGATGTCATCTGTTCCCATGGATGCTGTATTCTTAGCTTTGGAGAGTGCGTTTTTTACCTGTGTGGCCGTTATTACCAGAATTTGGCAATCTTCCGGTACTGAGATGGGCCATTTAGGGGGTGAGAAGGGGTTGAAGTTGGCACTGAATCGATCTGCCAGGATATTGGCAATATCCTTGGTATCAGTATATTTAATGCCATTCTGTTGAGGCTCAGAGCATGTTTGAGTATTGCTATTTAGATTCTTGACATAGTTATAGAATGCCTTGTCGTTGTCTTTGGAATCTTTGGCAATTTTATTTTTGTAACTAGCTTTAGAGGATTTTCTGAGGGATCTCAGCTTCTTACTGAGACTGGTAAGGGAGTTTTTTTGCTTCGTGGGTTTTCTTCTTTTCTGCAACAGTTTCTTCCTTTTGTTTTAAAGTTTGTTTATGGCAGGGGACCACCAGATTGGCTTCCTTTTTTTGGAGGAGAGCATCTTGGTTCTATTTGGGATGGCACGATTCATGCATGAGTGGATGTGCTCGTACAGTGCCTTAGTGTAGGGCTCAGCAGTCGAACTTTCAGTTCCCATCTGCATGGGTGTCATGAAGTTTGTAACTTCTGACTTGAGTAGCATAAAGTTGGCTTTGGAGAAGTTTTTTATGGAGGTTTCCTTACTAGGGAGTGGGGGTGGGATTTGGATGTTAAGGGTGATTAGCTTATGGTCTGACCTGACCAACGAGGGGGTGACATAGGTGTGGAGCATCAATTTCCCATGTTGGTAATGACCAGGTATAGGATATTGGACCCCCTGGTAGGACTATGGATTAGTTGATCCAAGGCATTGTAATTTATGAATTCCAAGAACCGTTGGGCAAAGGTGTTGGTACACGAGTAGTTTTCCCAGTTAATGGCAGAGTAGTTGAAATCACTCAGTATTAGGGCGTTTGGTTGTATATTAATATTTTCCAGTATGTTTAGAAAGGTGTAGTGAGAATCATGTAGTAGATGGCATGAGCTAGTAACATGAGAACACATGTAGTAGATGTCATGAGCTAGTAACATGAGAACACCTGTAGTAGACATCATGAGCTAGTAACATGAAAACACGTAGTAGATATCATGAGCTAGTATTATGAGAACACATGTAGTAGATGTCATGAGCTAGTAACATGAGAACATGTAGTAGATGTTATGCACTAGTAACATGAGAACACATGTAGTAGATGTCATGAGCTAGTAACATGAGAACACATGTAGTAGATGTCATGAGCTAGTAACATGAGAACACATGTAGTAGATGTCATGAGCTAGTAACATGAGAACACATGTAGTAGATGTCATGAGCTAGTAACATGAGAACACATATAGTAGATGTCATGAGCTAGTAACATGAGAACACGTAGTATATGACATGGGCTAGTAACATGAGAACACATGTAGTAGATTTCATGAGCTAGTAACATGAGAACACGTAGTAGATGTCATAAGCTAGTAACATGAGAACACGTAGTAGATGTCATGAGCTGGTAACATGAGAATACATGTAGTAGATGTCATGCGCTAGTAACATGAGAACACATGTAGTAGATGTCACAAGCTAGTAACATGAGAACACATGTAGTAGATGTCATGTGCTAATAACATGAGAACACATTTAGTAGATGGCATGAGCTAGTAACATGAGAACACATGTAGTAGATGTCATGAGCTAGTAACATGAGAACACATGTAGTAGATGTCATGAGCTAGTAACATGAGAACACATGTAGTAGATATCACGAGCTAGTAACATGAGAACACATGTAGTAAATTCACTGATGAGAAGACAGTAATTTCTGATGACTTAGTAACTTGTCTGGCAAACACCTCTGCTTGGTTACTAATCAGAAGTGTAGCTATGACTGCTGTATTCTGAATTATTCTTCATTATTGTTTTGGTTTTGGCCAGAGTGACTTATTTCTATTTGCAATGACTACAATTCCTAAATCTGATTGCCTTTGAATAGAGCTTTTTTTTTAGATTTTTGTCCTCTTGATGCCTGCTGACCATCCAACCCATTTTCAGTGAAATGATCCATTCATGTAAAGAGATGAATAAGAGGGACTGTCATTTAGGCAGCCATTAAGAGTGCTTAGGTTTTTGATTTTCTGCATTTCTAATCCCATTGCATGTCCAGTAATGTATCTAGGATTCGGTGCCAAATGGCCGTCAGTTGGGGTGTGCCATCCACATTCATGTATACCATAACCCCTCAAGAAATCTCAGCCCCATTTTAAACCAGTTCTCCTGTGAGGTCTCTGGTCTCCACTGCGTATTTATCCATGTAAACATGCACGACAGGCCTGGACTCCTGCACATCCCTCCTGAGCAGAAGTGAGCTGGTAAAACTGCATCACTATTCTCTTCCCCTACACCAGCTTAGCGGCCCCTGAGCTGCTAGATGAACTTGAGTCACCCAAGCTGTTGTCATGGCATCATCAATCTATGCCAACGGAGCTGGCAGATCAGTAGAATGTTTATTTTTCTAAATGTTTCTATACTTTTTTGTCTTACTTCATACTTCTTTCTGCAACAGCTGGTTTTCTTTCTACTACATATGAGTTACTGTAAAAAAGGACAATAGAATCATTACAAAGTGTAGAATCTGAACCTGGTCCAGGCAGTTTCTAATGCAAATCATAACATTTTATCTTATAAAAATATTACATTGCCTGTAAACCATTTATTATTGTCCTTACCAATTATCTTGACTGCACATCTATTTTGTTATTGCTATTTATAAAAATGTTGTTGATCACAATATAATGCATTTTGTCTGTAGAAATTTTGGTAAACAGTGAACGTGAAAATTGCTCTAATATAGCCTGTTTAGTAAAAAAAAAATCAAATGCATTTATTTAATCATAGCAGATAAACTGCCTTGTAAGTGCCATAAGCTGTGCATATCACACAGCAATATCCATAAGTTACTACTTTAACAGTGATGCATACAAATGTGAACATTCACCATAAACATTGCTATGTTTGTGAAGGAAATATTACAATTATGACTCAATGCAATCCATGATTTTCATTAGTCTTAAGAGTAATATAAAAACTGTTCTATTTTATGAAGCTTTGTCAATATGTCGCACATACTGCTATCTCAGTGATCTGCTTAGTCTATTCCCATCATTTGCACAGTGCTACCCATAATACTTTGCAGCTTACTGCTGGATTTCATGCATTAAAAGGGCATGGCCCTCTTAGATGCAGACCAAAAAAAAAGAAAGAAAGAAGGAAAATAATTCTGAGTGAATCTCAAAATGTAGAGAATTGTACCTGCTTCTACACTGCAGATGGTTAGAATGGTGTTACCTGCCTTTCAAGAAATTTCTCTTCACAGATAGGAATGACGTGTGTTTTGTCTATGTTCCCAGAACAGCTCAGACCTAGTTAATAAGTTCTGGTTCACAAAGCACTGAATGGGACTGAAGTGTATAATCCCTTTGTGACCTCCTATGGAACCTGAACATCATGAATCAGGTAACCTGATACCTTTAATATGCAGCACAAAGGCGGCAATTCAGTTCTCACAAGAAAGGAGCGGTTTTTACAGATGCTCAAGGAGCTTGGTCACGGGTCATTGTTTTTGCATGGCCATCACTGATTTATAGAAATGTTTCCTGTCAGTTTGTTAATTCCATTTTAAATTGCTCTGGTAATCTGGAATATTACATGCAGTGTTCTATAAATTTTCATGCAGATATCACTTAACGAGTTCTTTCAGGTCTAATTTCACTATAAACACCCTTTAGCTCAACAGCCTTGTTTATGACAAAAGTATTTAGCCCCATCATTTCTGAGGAGTGTGAAGTGGGATGTTGTTTCACTACAAGCTTCATGCTCAGTTACTTATTATGTACTTTCTACATACATAGATTTATCCTGGAATCATACCTGATAGTATTTCCTTGAACATGTAAAAGTGTAACGTGTTATACAGAAGCCACCCATAGATCCATGGAAATCATGTTTAAATGACATGTTCAACTGCACTGTAACTAGCTACATTTAAGAAATATTAATGGCTGAGCTAGCCTCATCTTATTAGTTCATTGTTTGTAGTTTTACATCATTATGATATCATATATTCATAGGTAAGTACTAGGCTGGCTGCCCTTGCAGGCCATTTTAAGCCTAGCCAGTTTTCCTTTTTTGTGCTATAATTAATCTATCACATTTGATTACAGATTGGCCTTACCCATTACTGATATTGAAGGCATGGCTTTCTATTTATAGGACAGTCTACGATGAGTTTGAGTTGGCATTAAATGACATCACAGTGGGCAGCAGAGAAACACGAACCATGCAAGCTCTAGCCTGGAATGCATTATTATTTTCAACAACTTAACTTTTGCTTGACTAGCCATCACCTCACAAATCCTGTATGTAGCTGCATAAAGAAATATGGGCATGCTCCAGTGCGGCACAGAGTAGGCCTGCTACTAGGCTCTCGCTTCTTCAGACTTGCCCAACGTAATTTATTCTCACTGCTAGCTGCCAATCTTTGTACTAAACTCACACACTCCAACCTCAGAGGTTTCTCTCAAGCACCACCAACCACTCTTTCTCCATCCTTGCTCCTAAAATATGAGAAACCCCCTCCCCAGCCATTTAAAGGAACTACATTCTCTCTTCTCCATCTTCAAAGTTAAAACTTCCTCCACACCAAATCAAACTACACTTGGTACATGGCAGGCCACTTCACATAAGCGTCTCTAAACCTCTGTCTATTATTACTCTCTTCAGACCTCCTAACTTTCCCACCATCCCCTGTCCTGACTCTCTTAAACCCACAACATTTCTACAATGATATAAACCTGAAATATAATCATGTGAATTGTAAACTTTGCATTTCTCTCTTAATTGCTGCTACATCTATTAACTGCTACTGTACAGTTTTTGTTATATATTGTCACTTTCTATTCTGTTTTTGATATGGACAGCTTACTGTCTTTCTGTTCTCTTTTTTTCTTTTTTATGAATTATTTCACCTAGACAGTACCTGCAAATGGTCAGTTGTGATCAGTCTACCACCCTGTAATTAATTGCAATATAAAATGAAATGTCTCTACTTTCATAAATGATATTTAGCTGGCTACTAATGTCCACTCACAACTGTACAGGTATTAATAACTTGTTAACCATCGAGCAACCCAGCTGTTAAACTGATTGGTGTTTGGAATGTCACTGGACAAAACTTATATTTTTCTTTTCAGTTCATCTATATTTACTCAAATACACTGTCTTATTACTTTATGACATACTAAATAAATAAATACAAATAAAGTGCGAGCAAGTTGTTTATAACATTCTGTATAACTAGGTCATAGAAGAAAATGGTCTTTTGTTCCAATTTATCTATATCAAATAAATAAATAGAAATAAAATACTAGCAATTTGTTTTGCCCCAAGTTCTAAAGGGGTAGACAAATCTGGTACCATGATAAACTGAGTAATTAGACACAGGGGTTATGAACTGCCTTAACTAGCTAGCATTGTATTCCTACCCCACAAGTGTTTGTAGCATATATAAGTATAGGCAGAGATGGCCGAAAGCCTTGGGATAAAGTGTAGCATATATAAGTATAGGCAGAGAAGGCCGAAAGCCTTGGGATAAAGCTGTTAGTAGTTTTAATGATATTCTAAATCCTGTCAGCTCACTGCAACTGATAAAGGAATTGTGCAAGGTAATCTAATGTTTGCTGTAAGCTTAGCAAATGGTAGCAAATGGTTACTAAATGCAAATATTTATGTAACTTGTATTGTTATCGGTCTCATACTTGCATGCTTTTATTGAGAAAGGAATGGATTTATTCTGTCAACACATGCACATAATTGGATGATGGGTTCTAGTGATATGAACTAATATAAAGTTGCTACCACTGGAATATAATACATTGCTAAAAGAAAACACTAACTCTAATGACAGATAAAGATGAGTTTCTTCATTTAACCTAAAGCATTAATATTAGCTGTTACTACTTTTAACAGTTCTGTTTGATACTACATAAACCTTAGTTTCACTAATTTAGATTAGACATTTTATGCTGAATATTTATATATTTTGCTTATCTGTATGGTAACAGACAGCTTTTGTCACTATCTCCTGTCTTTGTTTATATACCTGTCTCTCTCTCTCTCACTAGTGGCAGCTGACTCCTAGACCAATAGGAAATTTCTGTGTGAGTGTGTGGTTGTGTGTGTGTGTGTGTATGTATGTGTACATGTGCGCATGAGTGTCATTATGTTTGTGGGTATGCATATACGGATGCATGTATGTGTGTGTGTGTGTGTGTGTGTGTGTATACATGTGTGCATGAGTGTCATTATGTTTGTGGGTATACATATACAGATGCTTGTATGTGTGTGTGTGTGTGTGTGTGTGTGTGTGTGTGTGTGTGTGTGTGTGTGTGTGTGTGTGTGTGTATGTTTGTTTGTGTACATATGCATGTGTGTGTGTGTCTATGTGTGTGTGAATGTGTCATCCTGAAATTTCTGTTGACTTATGCACATCTGTGTACCTGTCTGCACTGTTTATCTATCTATCTATCTATCTATCTATCTATCTATCTATCTATCTATCTATCTATCTATCCACCTATTCCTGTTTTCTTTTTTCATCCTTTCTTTCTACATCTTTACAAGTTTTGTGCCTATCTAGTGTTATCTGTCAATCAGCCTAGCTAGCTATCATTTGGTCTGTCTAGATATTTGCAGTATCCCAGTGACTATCTGTGTTTCTGCCATAGATAGCTCTACTAATTATGTTCTAAAAGTGCATTAGGAACCATGTAGCAGTGCACACAGACATGTACTCTAAGGACAGATAGACAGAAATCTTCCAGGTGCTAAAACACACTTTGCTCATAGGGTACTACAAGTCGACCATAGCATGCCTGTCCTCCAGCTACCTTTTCATGATAACTACTAATACCTGTTTCATGCTCAATTACCTTTACATGTTCTCTTTTTCATCTGCATGTTATCTTCTTAAATGAGAACTAGAATGTCTTTCAAGATGGTGACCATTTAAAGTGGACAGTGCTGCAGGGAATATAGGACCAAAAAAAGAATGCAAAGAAGCCAGAGTGACACAGAACAATTTGAATATGTTTCAGGACATAACACACACACCGGGAACTCGGCAATGCAGCTTTTGGAACTGGTGACAGGACCAGCAACAGTTTACATACTTCATTGGCTTATTATGTATGTATTAACGGTTCTAACAGATATTTTGATGAAGAAAATCACTAATGTTGCACATGCTTTCCGACTAGTTCATGAAAGTCTTCTGTTTAGTATATAGAATTTGACATGAGGTTGTCGCATGTGACCTGTACGGCATTGTATTTCCTGTGTATTAATCACTAAATACATGCTGCGTATCACTTAGTAGTGGAGAAACTCAGGTCCCGTTGCTAAACTGCAGAGTTGAAAATCAGAAAAAATGTTCAAACCCACAAATGCTCATACAATTTATTGCTTACTATTTGAAAACCAGTGATTTTTTTCACTGCTTTTCAAAGGTACATTAGTCCATGCAAATAAGAAGTGAAAATGGTGCCACCAAGTCATTATGATTTTGTAATTCATCTGAACTATATTAAAACAAACAAACAGAAGGACAATCTCTGTTAAAAGGCTTGGAATGAACAAGCAATGTTGGTTCTGTGTGAGACAATGAATCCGCTGTAGAGATTTTACTGTTATTACCAGATTTCCATATCATGTTTTAGTGTTGGCCTATCATTCTTTCTTAAACAATGTAATTTATACCTGCTTGAGGATTAGAATTCATACGTACAATGACTGGGATTCAGTATAACAAATGTGCTGTGCTGGTTTATGATGGGGTTGCTATGCGGCAAGCTGCAATGCTAATCAGACATGTTTTGGGCATTGAATAGCACTGGCATTCAGACCAAAGGAGCACCTAAATAAAGAATAGTATCATGCTAATAAGAAAAGCTGCATCAGGCTTCCTGATGGGAGGAGTAGCACTGCAGTAAGGTGCACGACCAACTAGACACGTTAAAAGGATGCCAGGCTAGCACAGCTGAGCCATTGTGTGCTTATGCTGCAATGTAGTGCCTCATAGGTGCACCTTATCCTTGTCCAACATGAAAGGTACCATAATGGTCATCAGATAGACCACTGTGAGTCTGTACATCAAACTGCCAACTCTGTACACTATACAAATGGTACCATAATGGTCATCAGATAGACCACTGTGAGTCTGTACATCAAACTGCCAACTCTGTACACTGTACAAATGGTGCCATAATGGTCATGAGATAGACCACTGTGAGTCTGTACATCAAACTGCCAACTCTGTACACTATACAAATGGTACCATAATGGTCATCAGATAGACCATTGTGAGTCTGTACATCAAACTGCCAGCTCTGTACACTATACAAATGGTGCCATAATGGTCATGAGATAGACCACTGTGAGTCTGTACATCAAACTGCCTGCTCTGTGCACTATACAAATGGTGCCATAATGGTCATCAGATAGACCACCGTGAGTCTGTACATCAAACTGCCAGCTCTGTGCACTATACAAATGGTACCATAATGGTCATCAGATAGACCACTGTGGGTCTGTACATCAAACTGCCAGCTCTGTACACTATACAAATGGTACCATAATGGTCATCAGATAGACCACTGTGAGTCTGTACATCAAACTGCCAGCTCTGCACACTATACAAATGGTACCATAATGGTCATCAGATAGACCACTGAGAGTCTGTACATCAAACTGCCAGCTCTGTACACTATACAAATGGTACCATAATGGTCATCAGACAGACCACTGTGAGTCTGTACATCAAACTGCCAGCTCTGTACACTATACAAATGGTGCCATAATGGTCATCAGATAGACCACTGTGAGTCTGTACATCAAACTGCCAGCTCTGTACACTATACAAATGGTACCATAATGGTCATCAGACAGACCACTGTGTGTCTGTTCATCAAACTGCCAGCTCTGTACACTATACAAATGGTACCATAATGGTCATCAGATAGACCACTGTGAGTCTGTACATCAAACTGCCAGCTCTGTACACTATACAAATGGAACCATAATGGTCATCGGATAGACCACTGTGAGTCTGTACATCAAACTGCCAACTCTGTACACTATACAAATGGTGCCATAATGGTCATCAGATAGACCACTTTGAGTCTGTACATCAAACTGCCAGCTCTGTACACTATACAAATGGTGCCATAATGGTCATCAGATAGACCACTGTGAGTCTGTACATCAAACTGCCAGCTCTGTACACTATACAAATGGTGCCATAATGGTCATCAGATAGACCACTGTGAGTCTGTACATCAAACTGCCAACTCTGTACACTATACAAATGGTGCCATAATGGTCATCAGATAGACCACTGTGAGTCTGTACATCAAACTGCCAGCTCTGTACACTATACAAATGGTACCATAATGGTCATGAGATAGACCACTGTGAGTCTGTACATCAAACTGCCAGCTCTGTACACTATACAAATGGTGCCATAATGGTCATTAGATAGACCACTGTGAGTCTGTACATCAAACTGCCAGCTCTGTACACTATACAAATGGTACCATAATGGTCATCAGATAGACCACTGTGAGTCTGTACATCAAACTGCCACCTCTGTACACTATACAAATGGTACCATAATGGTCAACAGATAGACCACTGTGAGTCTGTACATCAAACTGCCAACTCTGTACACTCTACAAATGGTGCCATAATGGTCATCAGACAGACCACTGTGAGTCTGTACATCAAACTGCCAGCTCTGTACACTATACAAATGGTGCCATAATGGTCATCAGATAGACCACTGTGGGTCTGTACATCAAACTGCCAGCTCTGTACACTATACAAATGGTGCCATAATGGTCATGAGATAGACCACTGTGAGTCTGTACATCAAACTGCCAGCTCTGTACACTATACAAATGGTGCCATAATGGTCATTAGATAGACCACTGTGAGTCTGTACATCAAACTGCCAGCTCTGTACACTATACAAATGGTACCATAATGGCCATCGGATAGACCACTGTGAGTCTGTACATCAAACTGCCAGCTCTGTACACTATACAAATGGTACCATAATGGTCATCAGATAGACCACTGTGAGTCTGTACATCAAACTGCCAACTCTGTACACTATACAAATGGTACCATAATGGTCATCAGATAGAACCCTGAGAGTCTGTACATCAAACTGCCAGCTCTGTACACTATACAAATGGTACCACAGTGGTCATCAGATAGACCACTGTGAGTCTGTACATAAAACTGCCAGCTCTGTACACTATACAAATGGTGCCATAATGGTCATCAGACAGACCACTGTGGGTCTGTACATCAAACTGCCAGCTCTGTACACTATACAAATGGTACCATAATGGTCATCAGATAGACCACTGTGAGTCTGTACATCAAACTGCCACCTCTGTACACTATACAAATGGTACCATAATGGTCAACAGATAGACCACTGTGAGTCTGTACATCAAACTGCCAACTCTGTACACTATGCAAATGGTGCCATAATGGTCATGAGATAGACCACTGTGAGTCTGTACATCAAACTGCCAACTCTGTACACTCTACAAATGGTGCCATAATGGTCATCAGATAGACCACAGTGAGTCTGTACATCAAACTGCCAACTCTGTACACTGTACAAATGGTGCCATAATGGTCATCAGATAGACCACTGTGAGTCTGTACATCAAACTGCCTGCTCTGTGCACTATACAAATGGTACCATAATGGTCATCAGATAGACCACTGTGAGTCTGTACATCAAACTGCCAACTCTGTACACTATACAAATGGTACCATAATGGTCATCAGATGGACCACTGTGAGTCTGTACATCAAACTGCCAGCTCTGTACACTATACAAATGGTACCATAATGGTCATCAGATAGACCACTGTGAGTCTGTACACCAAACTGCCAGCTCTGTACACTATACAAATGGTGCCATAATGGTCATCAGATAGACCACTGTGAGTCTGTACATCAAACTGCCAGCTCTGTGCACTATACAAATGGTGCCATAATGGTCATCAGATAGACCACTGTGAGTCTGTACATCAAACTGCCAGCTCTGTACACTCTACAAATGGTGCCATAATGGTCATCAGATAGACCACTGTGAGTCTGTACATCAAACTGCCACCTCTGTACACTATACAAATGGTACCATAATGGTCATCAGATAGACCACTGTGAGTCTGTACACCAAACTGCCAGCTCTGTACACTATACAAATGGTGCCATAATGGTCATGAGATAGACCACTGTGAGTCTGTACATCAAACTGCCAACTCTGTACACTATACAAATGGTGCCATAATGGTCATCAGCTAGACCACTGTGAGTCTGTACATCAAACCGCCAGCTCTGTACACTATACAAATGGTGCCATAATGGTCATCAGCTAGACCACTGTGAGTCTGTACATCAAACTGCCAGCTCTGTACACTATACAAATGGTGCCATAATGGTCATCAGATAGACCACTGTCAGTCTGTACATCAAACTGCCAGCTCTGTACACTATACAAATGGTGCCATAATGGTCATGAGATAGACCACTGTGAGTCTGTACATCAAACTGCCAACTCTGTACACTATACAAATGGTACCATAATGGTCAACAGATAGACCACTGTGAGTCTGTACATCAAACTGCCAGCTCTGTACACTATACAAATGGTGCCATAATGGTCATCAGATAGACCACTGTGAGTCTGTACATCAAACTGCCAGCTCTGTACACTATACAAATGGTACCATAATGGTCATCGGATAGACCACTGTGAGTCTGTACATCAAACTGCCAGCTCTGTACACTATACAAATGGTACCATAATGCTCATCAGATAGACCACTGTGAGTCTGTACATCAAACTGCCAGCTCTGTACACTATACAAATGGTGCCATAATGGTCATCAGACAGACCACTGTGAGTCTGTACATCAAACTGCCTGCTCTGTGCACTATACAAATGGTACCATAATGGTCATCAGACAGACCACTGTGAGTCTGTACATCAAACTGCCTGCTCTGTGCACTATACAAATGGTACCATAATGGTCATCAGATAGACCACTGTGAGTCTGTACATCAAACTGCCAGCTCTGTGCACTATACAAATGGTGCCATAATGGTCATCAGATAGACCACTGTGAGTCTGTACATCAAGCTGCCAGCTCTGTACACTATACAAATGGTGCCATAATGGTCATCAGATAGACCACTGTGAGTCTGTACATCAAACTGCCAACTCTGTACACTATACAAATGGTGCCATGATGGTCATCAGATAGACCACTGTGAGTCTGTACATCAAACTGCCAGCTCTGTACACTATACAAATGGTACCATAATGCTCATCAGACAGACCACTGTGAGTCTGTACATCAAACTGCCAGCTCTGTACACTATACAAATGGTACCATAATGGTCATCAGACAGACCACTGTGAGTCTGTACATCAAACTGCCTGCTCTGTGCACTATACAAATGGAGGAGAAATGAGGTAGATAAGAAGGCAGGGAAACACACAGTGGTAACTATGAGCTATGAGAGATGGAGGAGGAAATGTAAGCTTTTTAAGGGAAGGAGCCCTGTTTTCATGTATAGAAAAGAACAGCAGGTGGAGAAAGCACTGAGCAAAGGTTGTAGGTGGGATGGGAGAGAAGGACAGGTAGCAGGGGACAGAAAGACAAACATGTAAGACACAAATTCCAGAAGTCTAAACCTCAAGATGCATGCACTCGAGGCCCTTCTCAGTATTTAGAACATCGATGTCTGTGCTGTGACTGAAACCTGGTTCAAGGCTCCTGAGAGCACCCCGGCACTATCAGGTTTTACCTCATATCATGCGTTCCGGCCCCAAAATCTGGACCACACCAAGAAAGGAGGGGGGGTATCCATATTCATCAAGGATACCCACACCTCCAGGTTGGTGGCAATGTACGAAGCATCGGCGACCATCCAGGTGCAAGTAACCATAGGAAAGACTGCTCTGCAATTTGTAGCATGTTACAGGCCACCCTCTCAAACTCAGGAACATCACACAGCTTTCCTGAAAACACTCGAGGGGATAAATGTATCTCCAAACACCATCATAATAGGTGATTTTAACTACCCAAATATAGACTCGGATCATTACTCAAGCCCCAACATTCTAGCCCAAAGGTTCCTGGAGTCCATAAACTCAAATGCCATGGAACAACTAGTCACCATTCCCACAAGAGGAGAAAACATACTAGATCTCATCATCACGAACATGGGGACACAATGTTCAGCACCAGAGGTGTACCCCTCATTGGTGAGATCAGATCATAAACTAATCTCACTAGAAGTCCACATCCCGCCCCCACCCCAGATAAAAAAGACCACAGTGAAGAACTTCTCAAAAGCCAACTTCACACTTCTTAAGATTGGTGTGGTTTCCTTCAAGGCCCCCGAGCCAGCGGAAACCATTACCCAAACAGCTGAATCACTTACAAATGCCTTCTATCAGCACCTCCAGGACTGCATGGATCAGGCAATCCCAAACAAAACAAAGAATCTTTGCACCAAAGGCAAGCACCCAGTCTGGTGGACCCCAGCCATTAACAAGCTCTACAATAAAAGGAGAAAGCTACTACAAGATAGAGCAAAATCCTTTAAAGGGAAGACACACTTGATCACTATAAGTAAAAAACTACGATCGCTCATAAAATCATCCAAGGCAAATTTTGAAAGAAAAGTCGCTAAGGACTCAAAAGACAATCATAAGGCCCTTTTTAGCTATGTTAGAAACCTGGGAGGAAACTCCCAGATATGCTCAGAATTAATTCAAAATGATGTAAAAATCACTGAACCAACAGACATTGCCAACATACTGGCTGACAGGTTCAGTGCAAATTCCCCTCCCCCCAAAGGGAGAGATATCTATCCCAGTGGATTGTAGCCTCCCACACATCTCAAATGCTCAGGTGAAAACTGCTCTCTCCAACGCAAAAAAACACAGCATCTATGGGACCAGATGGTGTCCCCGGTTGTGTGCTCCACGAACTCAATGAGGAATTAAACCCGCTGTTAGGGCAGCTGTTTAATCTTAGCCTCACCTCAGGATACGTACCCAAGGAGTGGTGTACGGCAACTGTGGTCGCACTTCACAAAGGCGGTGCCTCCACTGACCCTGGTAATTACCACCCCATCAGCTTGACAAGCCTAGTCTGCAAAGCTATGGAGAGGATCATAATGGAACTCATAAATAAAGACATAGGGGACTTACAGACATTGGATCCAACCCAGTTTGGCTTTGTCAAGGGCAGATCATGCCTTTTAAACTTGGTTGATTTTTTTGAAACAGTCATCAAGGCCATTGATGAGGGCAAGGCAGTCCACACAGCCTACCTTGACCTTGCAAAAGCTTTCGACACAATACCCCACTTGGGTATCATAGAAAAACTCACCAACCTAAATGTAAACCCATACGTCACAAGATGGTTTGCAAACTGGCTAAGTGACAGAACCCACAGGGTCAGAGTGGCTGGCACCATGTCAGACTCCAAGCTGGTCACAAGTGGTGTCCCACAGGGCTCAGTCCTAGGCCCCCTCTTGTTCGGCATCTACTTTTCAGAAGTACAGGCAAACACAGGAGGATTATGGCTGACTAAGTTTGCAGATGACTGCAAACTGGGCGCCATAGTTGAAAACACATCAGACACAGATATCCTCCAGAAGGGTCTCATAGAAATGGATAACTGGTGCCAGAGCCATGGCCTAAAGTTAAACGCCAAAAAATGCATAGTCATACCCTTCGGAAAAACAAGGTTACCCCTAGCTACCATATAGGTGGCAATCCACTAAGCACAGAAGAGGTTATCGGGGATCTGGGGACCCAGGTTGACAGTAACCTTTCATTTGACACTCACGTTGCCAAGGTAGTTAGGAAAACCTTCTACATTGCCCACCTGATCATGAAGGGATTCACATCTAGATCAAGGGAGGTCATTGTTCCCCTGTACTCATCACTCATCAGACCAATGATTGAGTACAATGCCCCATTCGGAATGTATCTTACCCGACACCTGCAGCAATTGGAAAGGCCCCAAAAGTTCCTCACCAAAAGGATAAAGGGTCTCAAAATATGTCTTATGCTGCCCGACTGAAGGAACTCCAGCTCTATTCGGTCGCATACCATCTGCTCAGAGGTGACCTGTGCCTAACATACAAGGCCATGTCAAACCCGGAATTGATGGACATGCTCCACCTCAAAAAATCTAAATCCACAAGAAATACAAGAGGAAGAGACTTAAACCTTAACACAGTTATAAATAGGACGTGCTGGAGGGACAGATTCATCACCCAGAGACTCCCTATGCTGTGGAACAAAATCCTGGTACATGTGAGGCAGAGCACCTCGCTGGCCCTGTTCAAGAGAAATCTTGACCAATGGATGGGAGATCGCAGGTTTACCCCGGGGATCACCTCAGTGTCACTGCTGGACAGAGGCACGGTAAACTAATGGGCACAGTACCTTTCAAACTTAAGGGGTGGTGAAAGCCACAAAACTTTGGGCTAGGCTTATAAATGCCCTAGGGCAGATAGCCTAGTATGAACCTATGAACCTATGAACCTATGAAATGGTGGAGATGACATTTTATGGACACAGACAAATGGTGCTCAGGAAGGTTGGTTATGAGCAAAGAATGTGAAATACCACCCAAGGGAGTAAAAGCAGAAAGATGGGGATAGGACAGGTTTCTGGCACAGTAGGATGCCAGAATGGCTCAGGGGAAGCAAACCTAAGAGAAGCAAACCAAGGCATCAGTTGCTAGGTTGGCTGATGTAAAGAGCGTGCTGCTTCTATGGTTGACTGATGGGCAGAGCTTATCGGTCATACGGCTCCACAGATAGACTTAAAACAGGCTACATGTTGCTGGGATGAGCATCCAGTTACCTCTGTATCTCAGCTGCCACTAGCCTCGGCAACTGATTACAGGAGACCAAAGTAGACCAGTCCCCACTAGACCAGTCTCGTAAGAGAAGGAGGCGATTCCCTCACCATCCTGAGAAGCAGTCATGGAGGGCACCAGTTAGTGCTCCAGGGATACATACATAAACTCTAGTAAGGCAATCACCATCCCCTGCTAAGAGACAACCATGGTGGCTACTGGCAACCCAGCACCAGAAGCTTCTGCCACTATAGGCTCCACAACTGGACCTTCAGAATTCCACAATTACATCACACACACACTCACACACACACACACACACACACACACACACACACACACACACACACACACACACACACACACACACAATATATATATATATAAAATGTGTATATAAATATATATATATATATATATATATATATATATATATATATATATATATATGTGTGTGTAGATCTAGACATAAATAGACAGAAAGAGAGAGAAGACAATGCTACTGGGGGTCAGTAGTGGCAAATGTTTCGTCCATCAATGACACTGTGAGACATGTTGCAACCACCCTTTGATCTGCCTTCAGAGGCCATGCCTTCCATGCCATTGGCAGGGTCAGGATGCAAGGATGTTGGACACAGAATGTCCCAAGCCAGGTAATTAGGACTGTGTCCTGCACATAGCTTTACCTGTGTAACTATGGTGATGTTTGATACACATCATGGCTATTTGATGCAATGTTTGAATATCCTGGGTGTGATAATGCACTTATCACTTATCATTTTACTCTGTATTGCCTGTGACAAGGCCCTAAGCTGTGGACCAGATACCTCATCTTTGTCATTTAACAATGTATTGCATCCATCTCTGCCTGCTGTTGGCACAACTAGTATGGGAGGCTCTGTTGCAATGTTATCTTGTCACGCATACCTCTCAACCTCTTAACAGAAGAAATCTGGGCAAAGCCTAAAACAAAGGGGGAATAGAAAACCAGAAATTGTTTGAAGAACAGACTAAAAATATGAGGCAAAAATCTGCACATTCTGTGAAAATCTGGACAGTTGAGAGCTATGCTTGCATTTCAGCGTAAAGAAAAGCAGGAAAACAAACACAAATATCATTTCCAAAAATGCTATCATAAGTATCCCCTTACCTTTCACTATACCCATTATTAAAAAATAGCTAACACTGTAGACACTTACAATTATAAAAAAGACCAAAGTGTGATGACCCCAAGGAATTCAACTAGCAAATATAAACAAGCAAATACTAAGAAATATACATGATGAATTCAACCGTACTGCTACAAAAGTAAACTAAAAAAACAATTGCAGAATCATAACTCATAGCATATCAGCAGTTTTACTCATGCAAGCATGCAGTTTGCTAAAGTGCTCTGAGAAACAATCATATTAGTCCTGAATAGAATATTTCCAAAATGTATACACTATAGTTTAAAGAACTGATATAACAGTAGCTTGTATCCATGCAAGGGAGATTTGGTTCACATAAAAATCCACCTCAGGTAAATCCAAAAGACAGAAATGGACATCAAAGTTACCTGGAAGGCTAGGACGTGCATCCACCTAACAAAGTCAATAACATTATTCCACATACAACTAATGTAATGGCATTCTCGGTCCATGGGTTAATAATGGCCACACTTAAACCTGCATCTCCAACAGACAATTTCATTAGTCTTGTCTTTTCCTTTAAAACTATCTGGGAAGAATTGCCACGTAAATAAACACTTTCTAAATGTGAGTTGCACCATAATAGGGAGTCTCCTGTTATTGTGAGTCCCACGGTTTAGTGCCTTTTCCTTATCAGATAGTTCACAATGCAGCATATTTTGCCACTGACTTCTGACATAAATCACGGGGTCTAGTTCTCCCGAACCACTCTAACAGTTTGCACAATTCCATGTTGTGGAGCACTGAACACTCAACAAAAACCATGCTGTAGATATCACGACTATATTGTGGTCCCCCAACATATCTAGACAATGGAAGCATCCCTTATGTAGGCTGAACACTTGGTTTACTACATCATATATTTCGACTTGTGTTATGTTGCAGGCCATTTCCTGCAGGATCTGGATGCTGCAGATTGTGTTTATCAGCCAGGCGGCAATAGCATATCTGGATTTATCAGCTGCACAATACAAACAACATATTATGTGTGACCTGCTTCCTTCTTACATGATACTCATGTGTATAGACATGTCTGTATAGGGGAACACTATAATCCCGAAATTCTGAAATATCGAATTTCAGAATCCCGGGATTATAAAGCCGAAAGCTCAAAACTCCGAAACCCCAGAAGCGTGGATTTCAAAATCCCGAAGTCTAGAGATGTTGAATTAGCACTTCTGGTGATGCGTTGTACGAATGGATAGCTGGAGATTCAGGTAAGTATTTATGTTTAAGGGTTTTGGTTGGGGCTTTAGTGTGTGTCAGTGTGTTTTGTTACTGTGATGTGTGTGCGAGGGGAATGTAGCTTGTATGGTAGTGTTTTTGTGTGTTTGTGTAGTGCGACCTTGGAGCTAGTATATTTAAGTAGGGGGGTGTGGGGGGTTCAGCCCCCCCACATGGGGAGTACAGGGAGGCTTGCCCCCCTGCTTGTATGTAGTGTAGGTTTGTGTGTTTGTGTGTGGGGGAAAGGTGTGTGTATGTGTATGTGTGTGGTGTATGGTTAGTGCAGGAGTTGCAATTTTGAAATTCACGCTTCTGGGGTTTCGGGATTTTAAGGCTTTGGCTTTATGGTCTTGAGATTCTGAAATTCAATATTTCAGGATTTCAGGATTATAAAGTGAACCTGTATATAGTTGTATGTGCACATACAAACTTGATGACCCCTTGAGAAATACCCTCACAGGAACCTTTGGTATAGGTTGGACATGTGTCAGGTGTGAGAATCATGAGAACGTCTTAGGTGGGGCATTGACACATAATAAATAATGCCCTGTACATTACAGACCACTTGGTAATTAAGGTGATAATGATATACCATAGTCTGTTAGCACCAAGTGAGGCACTGATAACAAGATGTATGCAGCCATGGCTCTCATGAAGGGAAAAAAACACATCAGCCTGAGGCTAAACTTGAGGGTACCCATCCAGTCATCAAGGTTAGCCAGGTATGTCATTCTGCTTAACTTGCAGGGGAAATTTCTTCCGGGTATGGGACAATCATTAGGTTATGACTCTATTCCTCCAATGTGTTTTACTTACATTTTGGAACTGGCTCCAGTCTTGGTTTGGGTGTTTGTGTAGGTAGCTGTTCATTCTCTGAAGGTATAAGATATCCATTCTGGTGGGGTCTTTGATGGGGGTCTATATTAGATCAGTGAACACTTAAACAAGCGAACGCTGATTGATCGACCTTATTTTAGCGAAAGTGAAAAATATTGAAGCAGCAGAAACCCAATTTTTTTCCTAGGGAAAGAATTTGGTTGTCCGTGTCTGTTGCTTCAGTATTTTCAGTCCTGTGGTGGAAAGTTACGGGTCAGATTCAGGTAAGTGTGCGATTCTGTGGATGTGAGTGTTAGGGTGATTTAGGTGAGTTAGGGTTAGGGCTCAGGTTAGGTATGTGTGCGATTGTGTGGACATGAGGGATAGGGCGGATTTAGGTGAGTTAGGGTTAGGGAGCGGGTGAGGTGAGTGTGTGATAGTGACGGACCTTAGGGTTAGGGTTTGGGTTAAGGTAAGTGGATAGTTAGTGGTGTGTGCATAGTTTAGTGTAGGGTTAGGTGTCAGATTTTAGGTGTATGTGTGTGGATTTCTGTTTGCTTGGTGTGCTTGTGTTTTGTGTTGCGTGTATGTGTTTTGGATCAGCGATGTTTTTCCCTAGGAAAAAAATCGCTGATATGACAGTTCGAGATTGTAAGCTTTCACTTACATAAGGGCGATCAATCAGCGTTCGCTGTTTTAAGCATTCGCTGATATAATATAGACCCTTTGATGGCATGGAATGCCAGATATAGATCTCTACACAGGAGTTTATAAGAAACAGACTATAGGGACAGGCTTCGATTCTGTCTTGGTAGCCATGGGTTTTTAGGCTAATAATATTTTTTGTCAGGAACCTTTGGAACTTTTCTTGCTGTGCGATATGTTTGACTAGGTATATGCTGAAAGGAACATTTATTTATTTATTTATATTTGTTGACCGGGAGTGTCCGACTGGACGTAGGTCCATTTTCAGTGGAGGCCCGGGGAGAAAAGCTCCACATTTAGAATAAACAGACAGTAGTTACATTGGATTACATAGTGATTAACAATTTGCATAGCAATTACTTGCAACATATTTACAGATGAAGAACATAGTACATCAGTAGACAACTAGAATCTTTATCTGTAAAGTACATAACAGACATTAACAAGTGTAACAATAAGAAGTTCCTGCTGTATAATACGTACTAGGCTTATGAGCATCTGAGCTTGCTATAATCAAGGTAGTTAGTGGAGTGGAAAGAAAGGTAGTGGTTGGATGGTTTGGGTGATATTAGAGTGTGAGATGCAAGGGCATAGCCAGCGTGTTTTTAGGTGCGCTTTTAGTAAAGTTTTGAAGTGGGTGCATGATGGTACGGAGGTAATTGTGGGTGAGAGGGAGTTCCATAATTTGGCTATGGTGCAAGAGAATAGTGCTTCACCAGCAGAGTTATTGGCTTTAGTGATCTGCAAGTGATTTTTGTTGCTGGATCTTAGTGGTCTGGTGGTGCGATAGGGTTGGAGTAGATTCTGGAGGGATGGGACATTTAGTGGATGGTTTACTAGTTTGTGGGCGAGTGAGAGTTGATACCACTGAAGGAGGTGAGGGAGTTCAAGCCAGCCCAGTTCAGCAAGTGAGAGACAGTGGTGACTACAGTAGGATGCCCCTGTGGCGAATTTGGCAATTTTGTTGTATCTAGCTTGTTTAGATCGCATTGCCTTAGGTTGGTATATATTGGAGAGGCATAAAGTAGGGTGGAGATAAGGTGGGAATTTGCTATTGAAATCTTTGCTGCTTTGTTAAGAAGTTGCTTATTTCTGTATAACGCTCCTAGTTTTTTGTGGAGTTTTTTTATGGTCATGGATATGTGAATGTCAAATTTTAGTTTATTGTCTATTTCCACTCCTAGCAATTTGGTGTGTTCAGTTGCGTATATGGTGGTGTTATCTTTTGCTGTGATGTTAAATTGAGAGTTGTTTTGAGTATGTTTGGTGGGTTGGAAGATGAGTAGTTTAGTTTTGTTTGGGTTGAGTATTAATTGGGCATCAGATAACCAAGTTTCAACAGAGGAAAAGGCTTCCTGTGTGACTTTTTGCAGTTTGGGTAGGGACTGGGCTGAGCAGATGATGGTTGAGTCATCACTTATTTTAGTCAAACATTAGTCTAATTAGTACAGAGTACAGAGAGATACTAACATTACTTGACTTAGGTGTGGTACATTTGGAAATCTGTTGTGCAGACAGTACGATTTCCTAGCTACTGTTGCCACATGGTGGTTAAAGGTAAAGTGCTGGGGTTCTTGATTAACATGTCCAGATGGAGTGGACTACTGGCTATATTATAAGCTGTAGATGAGGGGTGTTTCCCAAAGGCAACAATACTGCACTTTTTTGCATTTAGTCTCAGCCTTTTCTCATTATACCACTGGTTTATAAGGACTACTTCTTACTGAAGCACTTCTTTATCAGTGGTTGAACAGACGAGGACACCCACCTTGCAGTTGATGAATTTGGTTAGCCATAAGTCAGATTTTGGGATATGATGGTCATAAAAGTAAATACCAAAATGGAGGAGTTCCAGGCTAGCATTGAGCCTTTCAGAACTCCACTGGTTACCTTCATACCTTTAGAAATGGTATCTGCCATCATACTTTTGTGAATTTTATTTGTCAGCCAGTTTACAATCCCCTGTACCACATAGGAGTCTACCCTCAATTCTTTTAGCTTGTTTACAATGCACACATGATCTTCTTTGACAAAACAAAACTGTTTTGAGTCCAGTTGTTTATTTTAGCTTAAGGTGAAAGGTATGATATGTTTCATTGCCCTGCAAATCAGTCTGTTTGGTTGATGCGCCTGTAATTATCAGGGTGAAAGTTAGGACCCCCTTTGTACAGAGGCACCAATACAACTGTTTTTAAACCTTGGGGATATGCCCCTATGATTAGGCTCCTGTTAAACAAGTGTTGGAGGTGTTGGACTATGACGTTTGGCACTATTAATTAGGCTACTAGGTTCAATTGTCCAGGTCCATGGAAGTAGTGGTTTTAGTTTTGCAGAGTACTGCCAGGACATGTTGCATGGTGATTTTGTAAGGTGAGTAGCACTCAGAGAATTTTGGAATTTCAGTGACTGTTCATGGAGTAAAACTAGCACTAAATCTGTCTACAAGGATTTTAGCCATGCCTTAAGTGTCAGAGAGAGTAATGCCATTTTGTATCGGTTCCACACTGTGTTATATCTCCATTTCCTAATATAACTAAAGAATGATTTATCTTTATCTTTGGCTTTTGATGCCAGTTTTGGTTAATGTTCAGCTTTGTACTGTCTGATGGTCATTTTTTTACTTCTTTGCTGAACTTTTTGAATAAGTCTTTAATGGGACTCTTAAAGTTTTTTTTCTTTTGTTATTGAGCTAATTAATAGTGATGGAACACCAAGGTAGTTTATTTTCAAATTTCACATTATGTTTGCTTCTAATGGGGATGTATATACATATTTGTGTGGGAGCAGAATTCAGATAAAAAGTAGCAGCTGAAGCTTTATGTGAAATGTTAATACTACAAGTAAACAAATAGCTTATCACAGAGTTTAACCAAGTTTGCATGTTTAAAGTCCTTGATTTCAGAACTTTTTTTACCATTGTGAGGTTAGGAGCTTTAAAGGAGAAAGCTACTAATCTGTGGTTCGACTTAAACATTGAAGGGGAAGTTGGTATAATGGTTAAGGTGTTTACTTTACAACCACAAGGTGCAGGGTTTGGTTCTGCTTCTCTGGGCTAATTAGCTAGGCTTAAAATGACTCACAAGGGCAGTTAGCCTAGTACCAATCTGTAAACAGGAAGGATAAAGTAAAGCTTGGTCTAACTGGGGCAAAGCTAGTTTAGTGGACTCCTGCCACTAGTGGGCTGGTAAACTATTTGTTCTAAGGAGTTATTATTTACTAATTGTCAGAATCTTTGGGTATACCCAACTTTAGAGGTGTTGGTACCATACTTATCCAACTCTCAGGGCAAGAAATCTGGACAAAGTCAGAAAGACTGGGGGCCAAAGCCCCAAAAATAGGGACAGAATTTAAATATTGCTCCCATAAAGTTAGAAAGTTGCTAGAATAAAAGATTTTGCATTATTATGTATTTTCTGAAGGATATAAAGTCTGAAACCCAAATGTCTGTGACTATTCAGTACTCTTGAGTGACTTCAATCCCCAATGATTTGCCAGAAAACCACAAATTCTTTGAGGAACAGACCAAAAATATGAAGCAAAAATCTGGACATTCTGCGAAAATCTGTACAGTTGAGAGGAATGGTAGGTTCACCACCAGTTAATTGAAGGATAATTTAAATGACTCCAATATAACAGTATTATACATATTACCCAAGTGTACAGGCCTGTAAATATCTTGAAGTTTAGGCTGATGCATTCTTGACTTTTGTTTCACATATAGAAAGTTAAAAGGAAAAAAAATACAGGTTTGCTGGTTATATATCAAGGAGTTATAAACCTTCTGACAAATGAAGCAAAAAAGACATTTGGTAACGTTTCATATACTCAGGAATGTTCCATCTTATGTTACAACTACTGCTTTCAAATGCAGCATGCAAAGTCTGTAAATACTGAAAATAAAATATGCACATTCATATTTGGTTGACAAAAAACATCACCCCATTGTTCTTCCAAAGATAGGATGACTATCCACATAGTCGAGAGCTGTTCTCATCACTGGGCGCCTTCATGTACAAATGCTTAACATAGTTAACTATAAGCCCAACACCATATTCTTATACTCAGAGAACCAAAACTATAAGATTATCTGAAGGAACTGATACATCTTTAGTTATGTTGCATTATTGCCTTGTTTGTTCATCCAAATGTTTCCAGTCGGGGGGGGGGGGCATCTCTGTCTTGGATATTGTTCCCTGCTGCTATTCACCAGGGGTGTTAAAGAAAATCTCAGTAATTTAGCTTTGCTTATGCCCCTATCAATTTATTTTTTCCCATCTTTGTACAAACATGTCAGTACAAACAAATGAACCAAACAAGCAATCAAAAAATTAATAAATAAATAAATAAATGTATGTATTTGTGCCACACACACACACACACACACACACACACACACACACACACACACACACACACACACACACACACACACACACACACATAGGTGCAGTTACTAAATGTAATCCATTACAGCTTTCAAACGTCTCACCATTTGAACTCATAATATAGCAGTATTACATTCCTGTATAAGTAGCGCAGCACACATATAAGTAGCGTGGCATGGTAATGTTTTGCTTTTAGTTGGTATGCAATGATGTTTGTGGGTTTGATTCCCTACTGTCTGTTCAGCTGGCAGTTAACAAACAGGATTAAGGCTATGAGTTGTTAACTAGCTACTCCCTGTGATAGGGGGTATCATTCTCCCAACCTTCATTTGCCTACTGTGTGATCATGAGCAGGTCATTTAATCAGACAGTGCTTTGGGGGAATTGGGAATTTGGGCCAGGCTCCTTAATGGTCTTCTGCACTGCAGCCCTAGAAACTACCTATGAACAAAAAGAACAACGAATATCCTTTGCTGTTTTTTTAAACTTTTCCTAATACTGTTTATATATATATACATACACACACACACACACACACACACACACACACACACACACACACACACACACACACACACACACACACACACTCACACACACACACACACACACATATATATATATATATATATATATATATATATATATATATATATATATATATATATATACATACACAAATATATGTTTATATATACCTAACTGTTTTGTCCCTATTGTAATTGGGTAACTGGCCATGGTTGGAAGAAGGCCTGAATGGTCCACTTTACTCATTTGTTAAATACATAATCATGAATAAATGTATATGAGGCTTAAGTATGATATATGTGTGAGTAAGCAGAAAATTATAATTTTGTGAAATCACTCTCCTTCAACTATTTAAATTTATTGGCCATCCTACTGTATTCCATAGTACCAGAATACAAACGTGATCGCCCCCTTTCAGTCTATCTTACTGTTTTAAAAAATAGTGACTCTACACTAAACCTTAACTTTTTAAAGAGGTAAAACTTAAGTTACCTACTTTCACATCTAACTTCTCTAGTGCACACTGCAGTGTTTAGGATAAACCATTTTTTTTCATCTTACCTTTAAGCATTCCTGTGACTAGCACTTGCTCTAATACCTGCTGGAAAGCACTAGGAAACTGATACAAGCACTCAACTCTCCTTATTAATAAGGACAAATTATTTATAATTAATTAAGGAGAAATTAATCATAGGCACTAAACAACCTATAATTGCAAAGTACCTTGCTAAGGGAAGGGAAAACAGTTCCTGTACTTTTCAAAAACAGCACCAAACCAGGCATGTCCAAGGGTCATCTTCTGGTGATTTCTCCTGTCCACCTGGTGAATCTGGGCATACTGGGGCAATGCAGCAATTGCCTCATGTACGCAGACAACCCTCTCCTCCTACCACCCAACACTACAACCTGTGAGAGATGCACTTACATAGCCAAACTGGAAGCAAAGCTCTCTCCATCCAAGAATGTGCTAGACAGTCAAGAGCAGAAGGTTAACACCCGCACTACACCTCAAGCAACACATAGCCCTTCTAAACTCACACCACCAACACCCAATGATAGCAACACTAAATCCACATATGTGGAGGCCCTTAACTGTAACCTGCCTAAGCAACAAGGACCTCTGAAGCTGAAATGCAAACAAACACCAATCACAACCAAAGTGTCACATAGCTCACAATACCAATGTGCCACCCAGCAACAGCCCCTAAGGTAAGACAACGTACCTAACACTTTAGTCATAGGTGATTCTATAGTCAGGCACACTGATGTCCCACTTACCAGGCTGAACAAGGAGAAATTTACAGTCAGCTGCCTGTCGGGTGCCAGGATCCGCCACATAACGCATGTACTCAAGTCACTCCACAACTAGTACAGATATGACTCTGTCATTGTCCATGTTGGAGTGAATGACTTGAGATGTACCTCCATGGATTACATGAAAAGAGACATGGAAGAGCTCTTGGATCATGTCACCCAGGCACGTATGACCCTAGCCCTGAGTAGCATCCTGCCTTTGCCCAGAATGATACCACAATATAAGGACAAAATGACTGACTTCAACAATTGGCTAAGCTTCTGGTGTTATTCAAAGGGGATCCAGTATCTGTCTGCCTGGGACAACATGATCAACAGACCATGATGCTTTGCCAGAGATGGTCTGCACCTGTCGCCCCTGGGATTCAGGTTACTGGCTAAGGCTCTTGCCATCCCTATAGTGCCTTTTTTAGGCAAAGTTCAAAGGACAAAACCACCACCGTAACAGATATAAGCATGCAAAATCTGAAGGTAATGCTACTCAATGCTAGAAGTCTAAACCTCAAAATGCACACTCTCGAGGCACTCCTAAAAATGGAGAACATCAATATCTGTGCAGTAAATGAGACCTGGTTCAAGGCTCCAGAGAGCACCCCTGCAATACCAGGCTACAACTCTTACCACACTTTTCAGCCACCAAACTAGGATCGAAACACTAAAGGTGGAGGAGTGTTCATATTCACCAAGGATATTCGCACCACCAGGCTAGCTGCCCAACACAATGCATCTGAAATTCTCCAGGTGCAACTAACACTAGGTAAGACTGCAATCCAAATTGTAGCTTGCTACAGATCCCCCACCATGCCCCAAGATTCTCACTACACCTTTCTAAACATACTGGAAAAAATATTAAAATATAACCAAACACCCTAATACTGGGTGATTTCAACTACCCTGCCATTAACTGGGAAAACTACTCATGTACCAACACCTTTGCCCACCGATTCTTGGAATTCTTAAATTCCAATGCCCTGGATCAACTAATCTATAGTCCCACCAGGGGCTCAAATATCCTAGACCTGGTAATTACCAACATCGGAAATCGATGCTCTACACCTATGGTCACCCCCTCGTTGGTGAGGTCAGACCATAAGCTAATCACCCTAAACATCCACATCCCACCCCCACTCCCCAGTAAGGAAATCTCCATGAAAAACTTCGCCAAAGCCAACTTCATGCTACTCAAGTCAGAAGTGACAAACTTCATGACACCCATGCAGATGGGAACTGAAAGTTCGACTGCCGAGTCCCACACTAAGTCACTGTACGAGCACATCCACTCATGCATGAATCATGCCATCCCAAATAGAACCAAGATGCTTTCCTCCAAAAAAAGGAAGCAAATCTGATGGTCCCCTATCATAAACAAACTTTACAACAAAAGGAAGAAACTGTTGCAGAAAAGAGGAAAATCCCACGATGCAAAAATTCCCTTACCAGCCTCAGTAAGAAGCTGAGATCCCTCGTAAAATCCTCCAAAGCTAGTTAGGAAAATAAAATTGCCAAATATTCCAAAGACAACCACAAGGCATTCTATAACTATGTCAAGAATGTAAATGGCAATGCTCAGATCTGCTCTGAGCTACAACAGAATGGCATTAAATATACTGATCCCAAGGATATTGCCAATATCCACCAGATCAATTCAGTGCCAACTTCACCCCCCTCTTACCCCCTAAACGGCCCATCTCAATACCAGAAGATTGCCAAATTCCGGTAATAATGGCCACACAGGTAAAAAAACGCACTCTCCAAAGCTAAGAATACAGCATCCATGGGACCAGATGACATCCCGGGCTGTATACTACATGAACTAAAGAATGAACTGGCTCCTCACCTCAGTGTCATGTTTAATCATACCCTCACCTCAGGCTTCATGCCCACTGAGTGTTGCACAGCTACAGTTATCCCACTCCACAAGGGGGAATCCACCTTGGATCTGGGGAACTACCGCCCCATCAGTCTGACGAGCCTGATCTGCAAGGCCATGGAACGTATTATCATGGAACTTATAAACAAAGATATTGGCAACCTTCAAACATGGACTGCCCCCAGTTTGGGTTCATGAAGGGCTGATCTTGTCTCCTGAACCTGATTGACTTCTTCGAATCAGTCTCCAGAGCCGTGGATGAGGGTAAGGTGGTTCACACAGCCTATCTGGACCTTGCCAAAGCCTTTAACACCATCTCCCACTCTGGAATCATAGATAAACTTACTAAGCTGGGCATTAATCCCTACATCACTCAATGGGTTGCCAACTGGCTTACTGACAGAACCCACATTGTAAAAGTAGCTGACTCCAAATCCATCTCCAGACAAGTGACAAGTGGAGTACCTCAGGGTTCAGTCCTGGGACCGTTCTTGTTTGGCATCTACTTCTCTGAAGTACAGTCCAACACTAAGGGACTTTGGCTAACAAAGTTTGCAGATGACTGCAAACTGGGAGCCATTATTGAATCCCCAAATAATCTGGATACTCTACAAAAGGGCCTTACAGAAACAGATGCTTGGTGCCAGAGCCATGGGCTCAAGCTCAATGCCAAGAAATGCATAGTTATCCCCTTTGGGAAAAAACATGTACCCGTGAATTACCACATAGGTGGCAGTACACTAAATGCCGAAAGTGTGATAAGAGACTTAGGTGGACAGTGGTCTCACCTTCAATAACCACATCGCCACAACAGTCAGGAAATCCTTCTATGTGGCACACCTCATCACTAAGGACTTTTCATCCAGAAAAAAGGAGGTTATTGTCCCACTGTACTCATCTCTCATTAGACCCATTATAGAATACAACGCCCCATTTGGTATGTACCTCTCAAGACATTGGCAACAACTGGAAAGGCCACAGAAATACTTCACTAAAAGAATCACAGGCCTAAAGCAGATGCCCTATGCTGACCTCCTTAAAAAACTCCAGCTATATTCTGTAGCATATCGTCTATTCAGAGGTGATCTTTGCGAAACATACAAGGCCATGTCAAACCCAGAGCTGTTGGACATGCTACACTTAAAGAAATCCCAATCCCTCAGAGGCACACGCTCCAGGGATCTAAACCTTGTCATCACAATAAACAAAATATGCTGGAGGGATAGGTTTCTGACTCAGAGACTCCCCAGACTCTGGAATAGACTGCCCATACATGTCAAGCAGAGCACCTCCTTGGCCCTCTTCAAAAGGAACCTTGATGATTGGATGGGAGAAAGGAAATTCACCCCAGGGATCACGTCAGTCGCCCTGCTAGTCAGGGGTCCAGGGAAGTAAATAGTGTGGGAAGAAATAGCCATGGACTTGTTATGGCTAGGCTTGTATAAGCCCTAGAGCCCATAGCCTAGTACCAACCTATGAACCTATTAACCTACGTTATTAGCAGATACACTTGCGATATTGATACATTAGGATGCACTGCAAAAACAACCTCAGTATATGCAAATAAGTGCATGGGATATAGCTAGATGAAAATGTAATAGCTAGTCTGGTAATGCTGAGGGCTGAGGCTATGAGTTGTCATAAACTGCTTCCTGTAGTCCTGGGTTTGATTCTCTCCATTTGCCTACTGTGTGAATCTGAGCATATTCACTTAATCAGCCATAGTTTTTCAGTGACCACTGAACCTCTGAAAAGGAGCACTTGCATCCAGTGGGCTTACCCACTTAACAAAAAAAAAGATGTACATAAGTACAATATTTGCATCTAGCACAAAAGCATATACACTAGCAGCATGGACTAATGCAGCTGCACCTGCAAAAGAAGGATGGTGCATGAAAGTAGAACACAGGTAGAGGGCTATACTGCTCAGACAAGCTCCAAGTGGGTTTACAGAGTGGTCCTAGCAGCAAGGAACTCGAAAAAGTGACTACCTTCTGGATTTAAGTATCTTTGCTTTTTTTTCACTGAAAATAGCTTCTGCTGCTTACTTTGAACTAGCCTGAACTGTTTTTTTACTGATTACTGCATTTATTTTAAAATCTGCACTTAAAGTTACATTTAGTCGAATTTAGTCGAAAGTTTGCTTGTTTGTTTGTTTAATTGAACTGTGGAGGCTGCCCACTAAAGTGTGCTAGCCTGTGTAACTACTTTATCACTGTCTCTGCATTTTTTGTGTATTTCTGCAAAAAAAAACAAAAAACAAAAAATAATCCTTGTTTTCCCACCTTTCTCGACTAGTTTAGACCAGTATACAGGCATTGCTGTATTCTGGGCTGTGATGTAGTTCCTGTGTTGTCCATTACCTTACTTGGATAGAAGGAAGTTTCTTTGCTCACCAGTGGGAGTGGGGAGCCTTGAGCAGCCTACCTGTCCTTGGGGGAAGTGACCTCAGCGCAAGAAGCTGTTAGTAATTGATTGTTTGGGACCATTCCTAGCTCTTTTGTAGTTCACTGCTTAAAATCCACCTCTGGGCATTTTTTTCTGGCTATACTGCTCAGACAAGCTCCACGTGGGTTTACAGAGTGGTCCTAGCAGCAAGGAACTTGAAAAAGTGACTGCCTTCTGGATTTAAGTATCTTTGCTTTTTTTTTCACTGAAAATAGCTTCTGCTGCTTACTTTAAACTAGCCTGAACTGTTTTTTTACTGATTACTGCATTTATTTTAAAATCTGCACTTAAAGTTACATTTAGTCGAATTTATATAGGTTTAAAGTTTATAGGTTAATCCTAAGCTAACTGCCCTTGTGAGCCATTTTAAGCCTAGCCAATTATCCCTTGTGAGACTCAAACCCTGCCCCTTGTGTTTGTAAGGCAAACACCTTAACCATTAGGCCACCCTCCTAACCCTAGTCGAAAGTTTGCTTGTTTGTTTGTTTAATTGAACTGTGGAGGCTGCCCACTAAAGTGTGCTAGCCTGTGTAACTAATTTATCACTGTCTCTGCATTTTCTGTGTATTTCTGCAAAAAAAAACAAAAAAATAATCCTTGTTTTCCCACCTTTCTCAACTAGTTTAGACCAGTATACAGGCATTGCTGTATTCTGGGCTGTGGTGTAGTTCCTGTGTTGTCCATTACCTTACTTGGATAGAAGGAAGTTTCTTTGCTCACCAGTGGGAGTGGGGAGCCTTGAGCTGCCTACCTGTCCTTGGGGGAAGTGACCTCAGCACAAGAAGCTGTTAGTAATTGGTTGTTTGGGACCATTCCTAGCTCTTTTGTAGTTCACTGCTTAAAATCCGCCTCTGGGCGTTTTTTTCTGGCTATACTGCTCAGACAAGCTCCACGTGGGTTTACAGAGTGGTCCTAGCAGCAAGGAACTCGAAAAGCGACTACCTTCTGGATTTAAGTATCTTTGCTTTTTCACTGAAAATAGCTTCTGCTGCTTACTTTGAACTAGCCTGAACTGTTTTTTTACTGATTACTGCATTTATTTTAAAACCTGCAGTTAAAGTTACATTTAGTCGAATTTAGTCGAACGTTTGCTTGTTTGTTTGTTTAACTGAACTGTGGAGGCTGCCCACTAAAGTGTGCTAGCCTGTGTAACTAATTTATCACTGTCTCTGCATTTTCTGTGTATTTCTGCAAAAAAAACAAAAACCAAAAAAATAATCCTTGTTTTCCCGCCTTTCTCGACTAGTTTAGACCAGTATACAGGCATTGCTGTATTCTGGGCTGTGATGTAGTTCCTGTGTTGTCCATTACCTTACTTGGATAGAAGGAAGTTTCTTTGCTCACCAGTGGGAGTGGGGAGCCTTGAGAAGCCTACCTGTCCTTGGGGGAAGTGACCTCAGCACAAGAAGCTGTTAGTAATTGGTTGTTTGGGACCATTCCTAGCTCTTTTGTAGTTCACTGCTTAAAATCCACCTCTGGGCATTTCTTTCTGGCTATACTGCTCAGACAAGCTCCACGTGGGTTTACAGAGTGGTCCTAGCAGCAAGGAACTCGAAAAAGCGACTACCTTCTGGATTTAAGTATCTTTGCTTTTTTTTCACTGAAAATAGCTTCTGCTGCTTACTTTGAACTAGCCTGAACTGTTTTTTTACTGATTACTGCATTTATTTTAAAATCTGCACTTAAAGTTACATTTAGTCGAATTTAGTCGAAAGTTTGCTTGTTTGTTTAATTGAACTGTGGAGGCTGCCCACTAAAGTGTGCTAGCCTGTGTAACTAACAAGCAGTAATTTGGGAAAATCACATCTCTTCTCTCTTGCCCATTTCCATCGGAGTTCCCCAGGGCTCCATTCTAGGTCCACTTCTGTTCTCCCTCTTTATAAACGATCTTCAGACTGCTATACCACAAGCTACCTGCATACAATATGCAGATGATTCTACCCTTATCTGCTCCGCACCTTCTTCTACTGAACTGACCTCCTTAACACAAAATACCTTTAACAAAGTAGAAACTTGGTTTTCTAAACGGTTTCTCCTACTAAATGCAAAAAAAACTAAACTCCTCCTCTTCTCCCCCACCTCTTGGTCCCACCCTTTAAACTTTACCATTTCTTCTAATAATGGCACTATCATCTCGCCTGATCCAACTACTAAACTTCTTGGAATAACCATTGACAATCATCTTTCCTTCGATCAGCACATAAACAACACCATCAAGGTTGTTAACAAAAAAATTGGATCCCTATATCGTATTAAACCTTTTCTAACCCCAGCATCAAGAACCAAATGTGCTCAAACCCATCTCCTATCTACTCTCCTATATGCTTCTCCCATTTATACCAACCTCAAGAAAAACAATCTTAACAAACTTGAAACTTGCTATAATAACATAGCACGTTTCGCCACTAGTAACCCCTTTAGGACTCACCACTGTATAAATCTAAAGCAACTTGGCTGGCTAGAATTTTAAAACTACCTAAAAATTCCTCAACTCACTATAGCTCACAACATATTACACCTACCTGACAACACCCCTATACTCTCTCAACTCCTAATCCCATAATAATCTGAACTAAACGCTCCTCTAGTAAACTTATGACTAAATCAATAAAGGCAAACAACACAGCAGGTTGTTCTCTTTTCACTAACACTATAGGTAAATGCTGGAATCTCTTACCTTGTGACATAACTTTGACTACATCCCTGCCTCAATTCAAACAGAAAATTAAACTGTACTACCTAAATCATTGGCTTTGTTCCTGCAGTACACCAGGCTAACCTTTTTCTTTCTCATACTACATCTCTCCTTCACTCTTCCTATTAGTATCTGTCTTATTTCTTCTCCTTTTACAGTACTAATCGACCTAGGTACATTCTATGTAAAATTGCTAATATGGTATTAACTGCTCATCGAAATGTGCTTCTCCTGAATCTATCTTGCATTCTGTGTGATGTTATGATTTTCTAATTTGTTACTTATAAACATTTGTGATATTTTGTAATGTACTTAGTATTTAGTGGAGCTTTTCTCCTCGGGCCTCTGCTGAAAATGGACATGTATCCAGCCAGACTAGCCCGGTCAACAAATGTAAAATAAATAAAAAATAAATAATTTATTACTGTCTCTGCATTTTCTGTGTATTTCTGCAAAAAAAACAAAAAAACAAAAAAATAATTCTTGTTTTCCCGCCTTTCTCGACTAGTTTAGACCAGTATACAGGCATTGCTGTATTCTGGGCTGTGGTGTAGTTCCTGTGTTGTCCATTACCTTACTTGGATAGAAGGAAGTTTCTTTGCTCACCAGTGGGAGTGGGGAGCCTTGAGTAGCCTACCTGTCCTTGGGGGAAGTGACCTCAGCACAAGAAGCTGTTAGTAATTGGTTGTTTGGGACCATTCCTAGCTCTTTTGTAGTTCACTGCTTAAAATCAGCGTTTGCACGGCTTTGCGCGGTCGTGCGCATAGCGCAGCGCTGGTTAAACAAGGTTAAAGTTGGTTAAACAAGGTTAAACTTTTTCTGGCTCCGCCAAGTCTGCTCTTCAATTTTTCCCTTAGAACTGTTCTACTTGCAATCTAAACAGCCTATACTCCATCTGAAAAGCTCAGCACTTGCTCCTAAAGCATTTTGTATACAGGTAAAGCACTCTTAAACAAACGAAAGTACTTCATTCACCTAAATTCTGTTGAGTACCCATTTCCCTATAGGTCCTTTCTGACTCGGTTACACAGCAATCTTTTTCACTATTTCTAGCATGTCGAAGGGTCAGTTGCTGGCGTCCTCTCCTGTTCAGCTGGTGAATCTGGGAATCTTGAGGCAATGTTACAATTGCCTCAGGTACACAGACAACCCTCTCCTCCTCCTAACAAATACAAATATATGCGAGAGATGCAACTATATAGCCAAACTGGAGGCTGAGCTCTCTCAATTCAGTACTGGCAAGACCAGTCAGGAGGAGAAGGTAATCACGCACACCACAAACCCAGTCTCACATAGAACTATCACAACTGCAAACCAATCACATAAACACACAAAAACATACTCGGAGGCGCTGATTAAAAATCTACCAAAACAACAGAGGCCTCCAAAGCAGACACCAAAGCAACCACCACCTCAAGACATAGCACATGCAACACATAGTTCACAAAGTCAGTGTAATAAACAGTCACAGCCCTTAAGGCCAAACAACATGCCAGACACACTTGTAATAGGTGACTCCATAGTCAGGCACACTGACGTCCCGCTCACCAGACTGAACAAAATGAGGGTCACAGTAAGCTGCCTGTCGGGAGCTAGAATCCGCCACATAACACAAGCACTCAGGTCACTCCACAGCAAGTACAAATATGACTCAGTCATTGTACATGCTGGTGTGAACGACCTGAGACGTACCTCCCTGGACTACATGAAAAGAGACATAGAGGAGCTCTCTGATTATGTAGCCCAGGCCGGTATGACCCTGACCCTGAGCAGCATCTTACCCTCACCAAGAATGATGCCACAGTACAAAGACAAAATGATCAGTTTTAATAATTGGCTTAATTACTGGTGTCATTCTAAGTGGATCCAGTGTCTGTCTGCTTGGGATGACATGCTTGACAAGCCACGCTGCTTAAGGGATGGCTTGCACCTGTCACCCTGGGCTTCGGATATTGGCCAAGGCTCTTGCCACCCCATAGTGCCTTTTTAGGCAAGGCTCAAATGACAAACCTACCTCCCTAGAAAACACAAGTGGAAAAAAACTAAGGGTAATGCTGCTCAATGCCAGAAGTCTAAACCTCAAGATGCATGCCCTCGAAGCCCTCCTCAGTATGGAGAACATCGATGTCTGTGCAGTGACTGAAACCTGGTTTAAGGCTCCTGAGAGCACCCCAGCACTATCAGGTTTTACCTCATATCATGCTTTCCGGCCCCAAAACTTGGACTGAACCACAAAAGGAGGGGGAGTATCCATTTTCATCAAAGATACCCACACCTCCAGGTTAGTGGCAATGCACGAAGCATCGGAGACTATCCAGGTGCAACTAACCATAGGCAAAACTGCCTTACAGTTTGTAGCATGCTACAGACCACCCTCTCAAACTCAGGAACCCCACACAGCCTTCCTGAAGACACTGGAGAGTATGAATGTCTCTCCAAATGCCATCATTTTGGGAGACTTCAACTACCCAAACATAGACTGGGAACATTACTCAAGCCCCAACACCCTAGCCCAAAGGTTCCTAGAATTCATAAACTCAAATGCAATGGAACAACTAGTCACCATTCCCACAAGAGGAGACAATATACTAGACCTGATCATCACAAACATGGGGACAAAATGCTCCACACCGGAAGTACATCCCTCTTTGGTAAGATCAGACCATAAATTAATCTCACTGGAATTCCACATCCCGCCCCCACCCCCTGCACAAAAGACCACAGTGAAGAACTTCTCAGAAGCAAACTTCACACTTCTTAAGACTGAAGTGGTATCTTTCAAGGCCCCTGGGCCAGTGGAAACCACAACCCACACTGCTGAATCTTTTGCAAATGCCTTCTATGGGCACCTTCAAGAATGCATGGATCATGCAATCCCAAATAAAACCAGGACCCATTCCCCCAAAGGCAGGCGCCCGGTCTGGTGGACCCCAGCCATAAACAAACTTTACAACAGGAGGAGGAAGCTACTACATGACAGAGCAAAATCCCTAAAAGGGAAGGCATCTCTGATCAGTACTAGCAAAAACTACGATCACTCATAAAATCATCCAAGGCCAACTTTGAGAGAAAAATCGCAAAAGACACAAAAGACAATCACAAGGCCTTCTTTAGCTATGTTAGAAACCTGGGTGGAAACTCCCAGATATGCTCAGAGTTAGTCCAAAATGACACAAAATACACTGAACCCACTGACATTGCCAACATTCTGGCAGACAAGTTCAGTGCAAATCCCCCCCCCCCGCAAAAGGAGAAATAACTATCCCAGCAGAGTGTAGCCTCCCTAACATCTCAGATGCCCAGGTGAGAGCCGCCCTCTCTAAAGCTAAAAACACAGCATCAATGGGACCGGATGGTGTCCCGGGCTGTGTGCTACATGAACTCCAAGAGGAACTAAACCCACACATAAGGCTGCTGTTTAATCTTAGCCTTACTACAGGATACGTACCCAAAGAGTGGCGTAAGGCAACAGTGGTCCCACTTCACAAAGGCGGTGCTTCTACGGACCCTGAAATTACCGCCCATAAGCTTGATGAGCCTGGTCTGCAAAGCTATGGAGAGGATCATTATGGAACTCATAAACAAAGACATTGGGGACCTAAAGACATTGGATCCTACCCAATTTGGCTTTGTCAAGGGCAGATCCTGCCTTTGAACTTGGTCGACTTTTTGAAACAGTCACTAAGGCCATTGATGAGGGCAAGGCAGTTCACACAGCCTACCTTGACCTTGCAAAGCCTTTGACACAATACCCCACTCGGGCATCATAGACAAACTCACCAGCTTAAATGTAAACCCATATGTCACAAGATGGGTTGCAAACTGGCTCAAGGACAGAACCCACAGGGTCAGAGTTGCTGGAGCTATGTCAGACTCTAAGCCAGTCACAAGCGGTGTCCCACAGGGCTCAGTCCTGGGACCCCTCTTGTTCGGCATTTATTTTTCCGAGGTACAGGCAAACATAGGAGGATTGTGGCTGACAAAGTTCGCAGATGACTGCGAACTGGGCGCCATAATTGATACTCCAGCGGACACAAACATCCTTCAGAGAGGCCTCATAGAAACAGATAATTGGTGCCAGAGCCATGGCCTTAAGCTGAACACCAAGAAATGTATAGTCATACCCTTTGGGAAAAACAAGGTACTGACAAATTACCACATAGGCGGTAATCCATTAAGTACGGAAGAGGTAATCAGGGACCTAGGGACCCAGGTTGACAGTAACCTCTCATTTGACACTCACATTGCCAAAGTGGTTAGGAAGACCTTCTATATTGCCCACCTTATCATGAGGGGTTTCACATCTAGATCAAGAGAGGTCATTGTGCCCCTGTACTCTTCACTTATCAGGCCAATGATTGAGTACAATGCCCCATTTGGGATGTATCTCACCCGACACCTGCAGCAGTTGGAAAGACCCCAAAAGTTCCTCACCAAGAGGATAAAGGGTCTTAAACATATGTCATATGCTGCCCGACTGAAAAAACTCCAGCTCTATTCAGTCGCATACCGCCTACTCAGAGGTGATCTGTGCCTGACGTACAAGGCCATGTCCAATCCTGAATTAATGGACATGCTCCACCTCAGAAAATCCAAATCCATCAGAGCCACGAGAACAAGTGACTTAAACCTCAACACAGAAATAAATAGAACGTGCTGGAGGGACAGATTCATAACCCAGAGGCTCCCTACACTCTGGAACAGAATCCCAGTCCATGTTAGGCAGAGCTCCTCACTGACTCTATTCAAGAGAAATCTCGACGAGTGGATGGGAGATCGTAAGTTTACCCCGGGGGTCATCTCTGTGTCACTACTAGACAGAGGCATAGTAGCCTAGTACGAACCTATGAACCTATGAACCTATGTACTTATATACAAGTACATGAAAATACATGCGAGGGATATGTGGACATACCTGTGTGTTTAAAATAGCAAATATAACTGTGGTTAGGCAGGAGTACCTGTGTCTTTAAAACAGTAAGTATAAATTTGTTTAGGCTTTAGTACAGCAAACATAACTGTAGCATAGGTGGACATACCTATGGCCTTAGTACAGTAAATATAACTGGGGGACAAGAAGCTGTGCCTGTGGCTTGAATGCAGGAAGTATACATGATATGCACACACACACACACACACACACATTTATATATATATATATATATATATATATATATATATATATATATATATATATATATATACATACTAAAAATCAAAAGAAAAACAAGTTGAATGGTAGGAGAAAGCTGAAATAAGCAAATACGAATAACGTAATGCTAAAGCAACTAAAAACTTTAATATGGTAAGCGCTTTCAGTGGTAAAAACATTCCACCTTCTTCAGACCCAGAACAGCATAAAACTGATGCTTATATAGCTTGTAGTTAATTATCAATTAGTCATTAATCAACCAATAAAAATAAAACCAGATAAAAGTACAATATTTAAACAGTATGAAACCTGCTCAAGAATGTTACAATGTTAAGTACATAATACTCAATTTATAAATAACATTAAATATATATGTATAACATGTGTAAATGTTATACTGAAAAATCACATTTTAAAAAGCTACTAGGGCAAAACTAAAAATGTATAATATGTGATAATGACATAAATTCACTGTAAGAACTAAGATATTTAGCTAAATATAGACACATAAAAAATATATAGTAATATGTAAAACATAATTAATTGCATGCTGGTTAAAAACTAAAATTTGATCATAATAATACTGAATATATGACCAAAAACAAAGTCCATATTTTTATATATATGAAACTGTGTAAATGTTACTATGTTTCAAACTTAATCAACAAAAAGGTACAGTATCAAATTCAAAATCTTTTATGCAAAATTAATATGTTATCTATTTAAAGCTTTTAATTTTAACACGCTTTTAATAGACACAAATTCATTTAAACCAGGGAAAATGTATGCAGCCGTTTTGATTTGCCAATACAACTCATTTTGTTCTAATAAAAGTTGCCAAGGCCCCCCTCTTGGGTCTAAAAGTGTTTGGTGTACAACCAAAAAATAAAATCTCATGTGTTGGAAATTGTAAAATATGCCGAGCAAGAGCATTGTTAACATCACCTTTACTAACAGCATAAAAATGCTCGTATATTCTTTGTTTTAGTTTCCGCTCGGTCTTACCTATATAAAATGAGGGACAAACCTGACAGCAAGCTGCATATACTACAGCTTTGGACTCACAATTAAAGGAGCAATTTATTGTGTTGTGTTTGTTATTAATATTGATGTCAGTAGTCACTTGAATGTGTTTACACTGTGTGCAATGCCCACATTTACTCATACCTTTATGTACCCGCTTGTTCGTACCTAGATGCTCATACTTATGCCTTTCCAACAGATTTTTAAGGTTAAAACCTAAAAGTGAAGTGGGGTCTGATACCTAGCTTAGTACAAATGGACAGTTCTTCCAAAATTAATGCCCAATTTTTTATAAAAATCTCTTTGACTCTTGCCGTGTCAGCTGAAAAAGTAGATAGGAAACTGAGATGTAATAACGTGACACTGTCATCGTTTTTGTCATGCTGTCGTGTAATTAGATTAGTATTGGTAATAATACCATCCTTATATGCTCTACTAGTTAAAATAGGTTTAAACCAACCTGTGGATCTCTTATCTTTAACTTCTGTAAGTGTTTCTAAAAATAATTTGATAGGATACCCCCTACTTGTGAACATTGACTTCATCTTGTTACATTCTAAGTCAAAGTCAAGATCTTCAGTAACCATCCGTGCAGCTCTCACCAACTGGCCTTTAACAACTGCCCTTTTCTGGTGATATGGATGTTCACTAGTATAGTGCAGGAAGGCATTGGAGTAGGTAGGTTTCCTATAAATGGTAGCTTTATACTGCTTGTTATACCTGTCATTAATCAGTTGTACATCAAGATATGTTATGCTATCTACCCCTACTTGATAAGTGAATTCAAGAAAATTGGTTTTGTTGGTAATATGTTGTATGAATCCTTCGATCAGTTTGATGTCACCTTGCCATACCAGACACATGTCGTCTTGGTATCTGGTGTACCCCTTTATTTTGTAACAATATATTCTTGTCAAACATAATATAGTTATACACAGTCATCCCCCACCAATTGGGTATAGAATGGGTGAGAGAATTTATGTTGTCCAAGAATGTAGAGCATGATAAAATATGTCTGGTTGA
>NC_056747.1:1113399189-1113446689 GCF_019279795.1 Protopterus annectens | reverse complement strand
AAGAAGGAAAGAGAACATTACACCTCTATGTTTTTAGGTACAATGGATATTCAGAAGATGCTGGCAAGCTAAACAGAAAAAAAAAAAAAAAAAAAAAACAGGTTAGACTTCATATATACTATTCAGTCATACATATAGAGCAGTTATTTGATGAGAATTCGCTTTTACCTGAGACAAAAGGCAGAAAAAGAGCTGAAGGAGTTTGAAGACCAACACCTTTATTGTTTCCAAATATGACACCACCCAAGCCCAAAAGTCCAAGAGATACGAATAAGTGTGAATATGTTAGCAGCTAATCAGGTCATACAAAGGAAGACAGATTATACACCCACATAGACAATGTTCTCTAACCTCAGATCTTAACCACCCCTGCACCTAGAATGAGAGGTCATAAGGTTAGTGCTTTATAAATTCTAAATGCTGAAAGAAATGCAAGGACACTATTGTAGTCTGCATTATCAAGTACCAATTTACTTCAAAGGGAAGTGAAAGAACCATGACAGGCTAGCTGAAGACTATGCCATCTTCATTGGTGAGAGTGCTGTCTCCACATTGTTAACTCTAGCTGAAAAAGATGAAGAAATGGAAAAAGACATGGCATTTGGATGAATAAAACAACTAGGGAGGACAGTTGGATGGTACCAAATACCCAAAAATGATCCACAGACATATTGAAGATGTCTGAAATTTTGTCAGAGTGAATTAACTGTGATAGACAGTGTCAGGTACCTGCAAAAAGGTACCAGAAAAATCATTCCATCTTCATTCCATATAAGAGCAATACATATAGATCGCAAAAACCTACCTACAAATTAAGTACAGTCAATTGAGCTATCTTGTGGGAGACAAATGTGTTTCCCTGAGACTGATAATATGATAGTGACTAAAAACTATACACTGTTCTATATTAATACTTTTAAGACCAACAGTGTACTTCTGCAGATGTTACAATTGCCAAAAGGTCCATGGAAGGAAATCTACATCAATTTCCTTGGTGTTATTAACAACTCTCGACATTTAAGTCATGATGGATGAATAACTCCAGGTTCTGTACTGCAGAGCCCTTAATACCTGCATCAGCAAGTGCAATTATCTCAGTACTGAATAAAACATTTATTTTTCTAGATTTGAAATACAGGTGGTAGTTAAGTCAGACAACGAGGCGACCATTCAGCAGAGCGCAGCTTAAGCACTTCTGTTGAAATCATCAGTTATTGCAGAGGAGAATTATTCCACTATTACTTAATATGAATGGCTTGTTAGAAAAGTTAATGCTCCCACAGTTGAGACAGCAACATCAGACAGAAAAACTATAAAAATGTGAGATTCAGAGTTATGCAGGCAACAGCATAAGGTCTGCAGGACAGGACTTCCAGAAGTGATAGACTGTTTTAATCAAACATCTTCACAGGAGTAACCAAACCTCTTTGTATAGTCAACCTCTGTGTGGCACACTATATTGAATGATGCATGGCTGCTGTTTGTAATTGGAAATTCCCTGGTTAAGCACTGCTGTTTTTGAAGCACTTATATTAAAATTATATGCACCATCAGGGGTGTAATAGCTGTAGTCATAATGTCTGGCAAAGTGAAAAATCTAACTCCTTTTCAACCAGTAAAACAATGAATATCAAAAAACAATTAAAGCATTTTGTTCTCCTGAGCCCCAACAAGAGGGCAATAGCCTATAAGAGGAATGACGTTTCTAGATCTGGTCCTCACCAACATGGCAAACGGGTGCATTGCTGCAACTGTTGGACCCTCATTAGTTAACATTGACCACAAATCAGTCACAATGAACTGACACTAACACCAGCACTCACAAAGGGTAAAATCAGACTAAAAAACTGCACCAAGGCAAACTTTAACCTTCTAGGTGAAGGCATAAATGCATTCCAAGCCCCACCCAAAGCTGAAAGTGGAAACTATGCAGAAGCTTACATTAAAGCCCTGTACAATCACTTGTATATGTGTATAAACTCGGCTGTACCAGATAGAATCAAAGCCAGAACACCAGGTAAAATCAAGCTGCCATGACAGATTCCAGCATCAACAAACTCTACAATAAACACGAAAAGTTGCTGTCCGAGAAACAAAGACAAGGACCCAACAATGGAAAAACACCCTCCTCATCCTTGACAGGCAAATAAGACAACTTGTCAAGTCCTCCAAGAGCTGTTTTGAGAAAAACCTAGCACCTCAGGCTTTGTGCCTACTGAATGGTGCACAGCAACAGTTATCCCACTCCAGAAAGGGGAAGCCACCACGGACCCTGAGAACTACTGCCCCATTAGCCTGATGAGCCTGGTCTGCAAGGCTATGGAATGTATCATCATAGAACTTATAAATAATGACATTGGTAATCTCCAAAGTCTGGACCCTACCCATTTCTGGTTTGTAAAAGGCAGATCATGTCTCCTAAACCTAATAGACTTCTTTGAAGCGGTCACCAAAGCCATAGATGAGGGTAAGGTGTGAAAGTAGCAGACTCTAAATCCAACTTCAGACCAGTGACAAGTGGAGTACCACAGGGTTCAGTCCTAAGTCCTCTCCTGTTTGGTATCTACTTCTCTGAAGTACAGACTAACACACAAGGTCTTTGTCTAACAAAGTTCGCAGATGACTGCAAACTAGGAGCCATAATGAAAACTCCTAACGATGTGGACATCCTACAAAAGGGTCTTACTGAGACAGATGCCTGGTGTCAAAGCCATGGCCTCAAGCTCAATGCCAAAAAGTGCATTGTCATCCCTTTTGGTAAAAACTCTGTATCCATGAACTACCACATAGGCAGTAGTCTACTTAACACAGAAAGTGTGATAAGAGACCTTGGGACACAGGTGGACAGTAGTCTCTCCTTTGATAATCACATCGCCATAGTAGTCAGGAAATCCTTTTACGTGGCACACCTCATCACAAAAGGTTTCTCATCCAGGAAAAAAGAGGTCATTGTTCACCTCTACTCATCACCCATTATAGAGTACAAAGCCCCTTTTGGTATGTACCTCAAAAGACATCTACAACAACTGGAAAGGCCACAGAAATACCTCACAAAGAAGATTACCAGCCTCAAACAGATGCATTACGCAGACCTTCTCAAAAAACTCCAGCTTTACTTTGTCACATATCGCCTACTCAGAGACGATCTCTGCCTAACATACAAAGCTATGTCAAACCCAGAGCTGTTGGACATGCTCCACTTAAAGAAATCCCAATCCCTCCAAGCTACACACTCTAGGGACCGAAATGTTGTCACCACGATAAACAGAACATTATGGAGGGATAGATTCCTGTCCCAGAGACTTCCCATACTCTGGAACAAACTACCTATCTATATCAAACAAAGCTCCTCATTAGCACTCTTCAAGAAAAATCTTGATGATTGGATGGGAGTTAGGAAATTCACCCCGGTGATCACTTCTGTGGCTCTGCTTGACAGGGGCACAGGAAAATAATTTTATTGGGTGGCAAAAGCCAGGGTACCATTTGGCTAGGCTTATATAGGCCCTAGGTCAATAGCCAAGTACCTACCTATGAACCTATAAGTATTGCCAAGGATAACCATAAGACTTTTTACAGCAATGTATGTAACCTAAAGGGTAGGAACCAAGCATGTGCAGAATTGGTGGCTAAAGGTATCACACACACTGACCCCACAGAGTGAACCTGCTAGCGGAGAGGCTTGGCAAAAATTTCACTCCCTTATCCCCTCCTAACTTACACCAAACCCTCCCCTAAACCTTACATATCTGAAGAGCAGGTCCTCAAAGCCTCATCCAAGGCAAAGAACATGGCCTCTATGGGATCAGATGACATCCCAGGCTGTCTTCTAAACAGGCTAAAACCTGAACTAGCATCACCACTAAGTACCCTTTTTAATCATAGCCTAACCACAGGCTTTGTTCCTGCAGAATGGCGAACAGCTATAGTTATTCCCCTTCACAAAGGTGGCCTAGCAACAGACCTGGGGAATTACAGACCCATAAGCCTAATTGCCTCATCTGTAAGGCCAAGGACTGTATCATTATCGACCTCATAAATAAAGAAATAGGTGACCTCCAAACCCTGGATCATACCCAATTCAGCTTCATGAAGGGCAGATCCTGCCTGTTAAATCTGGTGGATTTCTTTGAAAGTGTGACCAAGGCCATTGATGAGGGCAAATCTGTGCACACAGCATGCCTTGACTTGGCAAAGGCTTTCGACACAATCCCACATTCAGGCATTTCCGATAAACTTAGCAAACTGAGTGTAAACCCCTTCTTTGTAAGATGGCTTGCCAGCTGGCTCACAAACCAGATGCAGACTATCAAAGTGGGTGACTCCGCAACAACCAGCAGGCCTGTTACCAGCAGGGTGCCACAGGGGTCAGTGCTTTGCCCCCTACTGTTTGGTATATACTACTTAGAAGTTCAGGTCAAAACTAAAGGTTTATGGCTGACCAAGTTTGCAGATGACTGCGAACTAAGTGCAATCATTGAATCCCCAAATGATGTCAGTATACTCCAGGAGGGTCTTACACAGGCCAGCAACTGTGTATTAGTCACAGTCTAAAACTGAATGCAAAGAAATGCATCATCATTCCCTTCGGCACAAACAATGTCCCTTCACACTATCAAATGAATAATAATACCCTAAGTACCCATGAAGTGGTAAGGGATCTGGGATCACAGGTTGACTGCGACCTTAACTTTGACCACCACATGTCTGCCATTGTAAGGAAAGCTTTCCACATAGCTCACTCGATTAGTATAGGCATTGCCTCAAGAGCAAAATAAGTTATAACCCCCCCCCCACACTCGGCACTTATCTGGCCCATAATTGAGTATAATGCCCCATCTGGTATGCACCGTACTAAGCACCTACAGCAATTAGAGAGACCACAGAGGTTTCTAACAAAGAAGATCAAGGGCCTCCAGCCTGTGCCTTACACAGACCAAAAATCTCTGTCACTATACTCCGTATCATATAGACTTCTTAGGGGAGAATTATGCCTGGCCTACAGAGCAACCCAAGACCCAAATATAATGAACTTAATGCATTATTTATTCGTAAATCAAATGAGTCCAGGGCTACCCATTCCAGGGACTTAAATATGGCCTGTAACTTAAATAGGTTAGGCTGGAGGGACACATTTATCTCCCAGCACTGCCACATCTTTGGAACATGCTACCAATTCATGTGAAACAGAGCACCTCTATGACACTGTTCAAAAGGAACTTGGATGAGTGGATGGGGCACCGTAAATTCTTACCAGGGATAACACCCACAACCCTTCTGGACATGGGCAGTCATCACTAAATGCAATCTTGGGTATTGACTAGTACTTTTATGTTATTACAGTGGGTTGAAATGGCTATGCTTAAAATGACCTCCAGGTCGTATTGACTAGTACTTCTATGTTATTACAGTGGGTTGAAATGGCTGTGCTTAAAATGACCTCCAGGTCGTATTGACGAGTACTTCTATGTTATTAGAGTGGGTTGAAATGGCTATGCTTAAAATGACCTCCAGGTCGATAGCCTAGTAATCTCCTATGATCCTTACCCTTCTGCTAACTACATATGCTAACTCTAATAGATTATCTGAGATACTACATTCCTGGATTTAGTCCCCACATTCAGTAATATAAATCATAAATGCAAGCAGTAAAGTTACGATATTTAAATATTAAAAATGCTTAATTGTATTTTGGCTGTATGTTTGCTTGCAAAGGCACAGGAACAGAGCTGTAATGAATTTTATATGATTATCCTTACTTGTAAGCATTGTTTAGCCAGAACATTTAAAATGTTTGAAAAATTCCCTTTTAGGGACAATGTAGTGTTATTTTTAGTTCTGATGCGATTATGCCTCTTATAAAATATGATACATATAGATCATCATGTTGAACTAAATCTGCTTCAAGTTTGCATCTTCTCATACCACTGGACCTTTTTGGCTTATTCTAGTCTGCGTACTGGATTATATCTCTGAAACTGTTCTGTAGTTATGATGCGCAAACTGTTTTATAAATGTGAATTTGCGTATAAATTTCACAGCTCTAGATAATGTTTTGGTGGAATGCTTAACATGGCAAAAACATCTCTTTTGGAGAAAAAAAATAATTGTTTTTTAGATATGATGATTAAACAACGTATTTATGAAGATGGCACATCCCACATTTGCCCCTTTGGAGAAAACATGATTTCCATGAACTGAATTGTCTAGAAGTCTACAGATGCTGCAAACTCAAGCAAGCACTTCTATCTGTTTTGGTTTCATTCTACACCGTGGCATGGATCCAAAATAGCTGGAGACAATGTGGAAAAGTTTTCTGGTCATAATATCTGAGTATTTATTTTATTTATTTATTTATTGCCATTTGTTTACTGGGAAAGCCCACTGGGCCAGGAAGAACACATTTTCAGTGAAGGCCCGGGGAGAAAAGCTCCACAAAAAATAATGATTAATATAACATATGATACAGTGATATTTGGAAACAATAGATCTGAAGTAGGAGAATTCATTTGTCAGCAACCTGTGGGTATGGATCCGATATCGGATCCGAACCGGCATGGTTTATCCAGCTATGGATCCGAGCTCCTAGCTCCTCCCCTCGCCCATAATGCCCTGCTCTCCCTACATGACCTCAGATCTAGTTTGCCACGTTCATGGTGACAGTTGGATTTTGAGCTCCTGTCAACTAAGTGCTATTTTTGGTGTTTTACTAGGGAATTTCTGTCAGAAAATTCTTTTTTGTGTGAATGTTTTAGGTTTTTTCCCCCTTTAAGCTAATTTTTTGTTAAATTGGTTAATTTTGTAGTACCCTCCCCTCGCTGGTACGTAGCTTGTGTGCGTGTGGATTCTTTGGGGCCTTCTGTGTGAGTGGTTTGTTAACTTTCTTGTTAACTTTCTTTTTTGTTTAAAAAAAAAAAAAAAAAAAAAAAAGTAAAGTAGAAAATGTCTGAGGCCCCAAAGGCAATTTTTTCAAAATGCTCCGAGTGTGGCCATAAGCTATCCCCTGCTGATGGCCACACTCGGTGTGTTCGATGCCTTGGGGTTGAACACCTCACCTCTGGGTGTTCAATCTGTGCAGGGTTCAACCCCAGGGCATTGAAGGAGCAGAGGTCGAAGCTGGTCTTGGCGGGACTCCTACCCCCGGACTTGGCTTCAGCCTCCGCCCCATTGGTAGTTACCGCTCCGGCGGTTCCTGCCTTACCTGCTCCCCCTCCTCCTCCCGGGATTCAAACTCCCTCTACGGGTTCAGAGGAGAGGGAAGCCAGGAAGAAGGACCAGAGAGAGAAGCACCACAAGCGGCGGGCCGAGACCTCCGTCTCGGCCCCGCCGGCTAAGCGGGCTTCTCCTCCGGCCTCTCTGGCTGCTGGCTCTCCTCCTCCTCAGCTCCGGTCCCCAGCCTTTTCACCGGGGCCTGAGGAGGAGGAGACCCAATCTCCTTTGAGGCTATCGAGGCGGTACTCAAGGCCTACCTCAGTAGCCTCATCGAGGTCTACCCATAGCCTCTCCGACGCTGATCTGGACCAGATGATGCGAAGGTTCATCCAGGCCCAGATGCAGATGGGAGTGCTCCTGCCTCCCCCCCTGGGGGGGAGCTCGACCACATTTTTCAAGCCCATAGCTCCTTCTCCGACCCGCTACCTGGGCTCGGAGCGTTCGGAGCCGGGCAGCTTCGGAGCCGGGGGTGGGTCGGCGCCGATAGTACTGGGTACTTTGGATCCGACCCTACCTTCGAGTGTATTGGATCTGACCTCTCGGAGCCTTGGCCCGAGCTTCGGATCTGAGGGATTCAGTGTGCCTTCGGCGCCGTCCGTGTCGGAGCGCACTGGTCCCTCGGATCCGAGGGGCTCGGCGCCGGCTCCGATCCACTCTTCGGCTTATGATGTAGTGGAGAGGGCTCTGTTGAGGGCATCCGGACCCCCGGCCCTTGCTTCAGCTCTGTCCCGCACTCCATCTGCTCTGGGTCAGGCTTCCGTCACCCGGCCACTGGGACAGCCCGTTTCATTGCCCCAAGCAGTTCCTTTGGAACTGGACACTGCTTGCGAGGGCTCCTCGGACAGCCCCCCCGAGGAAGCACCTAGAGGAGGCACATAGACTCCCCCGAGTCTTTAACTGAAGACACGGACTTGGAGGAAGGGGAAGGCTCCCCAAGATCACCCCCTGAGGATGTCTCCTTTGGAGACATCATGGAAATGCTTTGTATAAGAGGTGGGTGGTTTGCCCCAAAGTCTTCCTCGGATGAGTCCATGTTCTTGGAGGCATTTGAAGCGGGCCCATCTACCTCTTGGGTGACGCCTCCTGCCGACCCCATGGTGGACCTCATTGCCACCAGGGCGTGGAAGGAACCGGACACCGTGGAGCCAATCCCCAAGAGGCCGGACAGGATTCTTAGCCCCCCTGCTGACCGTGCCCACTGGAGCAAGGGACCCCCGGTAGATGCCATGTTGATGGCAGCAGCCACTAAGAGGGAACTTGTTCAAGAGAGTCCCTCAGTTCATCCTCCGAGCAAGGAGTCTCGGATGATGGACCGCTTGGGGAAGCGAATGTTTAGTTCAGCGACTTTCTCAGTGAGGGCGCTCAACTATCTGGCACATGTCATTAGGATGCAGCGCGATCTTATCAAAGAATACGCTGCATCCCCCCCAGAGTCCATGTCGGAGGAGGACAAACTTTTGCACTCCACCCGTATGGCCACTCTTCGTTCCGTGACCAATACCTCTATGTGGTTACTTTCCCATGCTACCAAGGGAGCCGCTAGAGCTGCAGGAGTAGGCCTAGTCATGAGACACCAGGCCTGGCTCTGCCATTGCGATTTCACAGAGCCCTTCAAGGCGTCATTGTTCTGCCCTTTTTGGCAAGACGGTTTGTGACACCTTGGTCCAGAGCGAGAAGGACGGGAAGACGCTGTGCCCCAGAGGTCCTACTCTAGGAACCAAAAGGGCCAGAAGAAGATGTGGTTCCGGAAGTCGCAGCAATCCCAACCTGCTCTGGACAACCAGTCCTTCCATGGCAGAGGAGGACAGGGAGGATGCCACCCCAGGGGCAGAGGGGCTTCCAGGAATTTTGGGTCCAGAGAACCTTTCTCTGAACAGCCCACGCAGCAACCCTGAGGGGTTGCCCGACTGCTCCACTCTGGAGGCAGTCGGGGGACGTTTTTCGGAGCACCTAGCGGCATGGGAGTCCATAACATCAGACCGCTGGGTCCTCCGGATTATATCCAGAGGATACAAAATCCCATTTCTTCACGTCCCAAAACTAAAATCCCTCCCCGGCGTTCCACCCAATCAGAGGGAGGCCGCTTCAGCAGAAATTGGCTATCTGCTGAAGAAAAGAGCCATCCAGCCCGTCCCCCCAGACCAGATCAGATCAGGGTTCTACTCCAGGTTCCTTTTAGTGCCAAAAAAGACGGGGGACCTAAGACCCATTCTGGACCTGTCCCTATTAAACCTGGCAGTTCCCAAGGAGAAGTTCCAGATGGTCACTTTACAATCCATCCTCCCCCTTCTGGGAGAGAATCACTGGATGTGCTCTATAGACCTCAAGGATGCGTACTATCACATACTAATGGACAGATGGTCCAGGAGGTTTCTTCGCTTCCGGCTGGGAGCCAGTCACTACCAGTTCAGGGTCCTCCCCTTTGGTCTCACCACAGCCCCCAGGGTGTTCACCAAAGTGTTAGCAGTGGTTGCGGCCCACCTGAGGCTTCAGGGGGTGCAGGTCTTTCCGTACCTGGACGACTGGCTTCTCACTGCCCCAACAAGGCATCTACTATCCTTGGCAAGAGACTCTTTTCTTCACCTAGCTCCCTGGCTAGGCATCACAGTAAACATAGGAAAGTCCAACCTGGTCCCTACTCAGTTGATAGAATTCATAGGAGCCAGGTTAGACATGAGGAAGTTAAGGGCCTTTCTCACAACCGACAGGGTTCGGAATCTGCGACTCCAGGTGCGGGCCATCCTCCACTCCAGCTCGGTTCCGGCGGAATTGGTCCTGAGGGCACTAGGGTCTATGGCGGCAGCAATTTCTCTGCTCCCACTTGCCCGCTTGAACATGCGGGTACTTCAGTGGATGCTTCTAGTACAATGGTCATATCTTTCTCTCCCCCTGCATCACCTCATTGCGATCAGCAAGGCTTGCAAGCGGTCTCTTTTGTGGTGGCTCCATTCAGTGGATCTCCACGGAGGCCGCCCCTTTTTGTGCATCTCCCCCTCTTGCCACAGTGACCACGGACGCCTCCGCCTGTCCAAGGCACGTGGGACGACTCAGAGACCTCCCTGCATATCAATGTTCTGGAGATGAGGGCGGTGCTTTTGGCGTTGCAAGCACTTCAAGCCTTTCTTCCCCTGGGAACAATTGCGATTCAGTCAGACAACATGTCGGTGGTCTGGTACATCAACAAACAGGGGGGAACCAGGTCTTACCCTTTATGTCAAGAAGCCATGAGAGTGTGGGAATGGGCGATCTCCACCAACCGCTTTCTCATCGCAATGCATATTCCGGGTCGGTCCAACATCCTTGCGGACAAGCTCAGTCGCACCATTCTCTCCCCGTATGAGTGGTCTCTCAATGCTCAAGTAGCGAAACGTATCTTCGCACAGTGGGGGACTCCTTGTTGCGATCTCTTTGCTTCTCCCTTAAACACCAAGTGCGACAGTTTTTTCGCTCTAATCCCACCTCCAGGGGATTCCCCGAGAGACGCTCTGGTGCATGCTTGGCCTCCCGGTCTTCTTTACGCATACCCCCCTCTGCCTCTGATGCTTCAGGTGCTTCAGAAAGCCTCTCAGTTGGGGTGCAGAATAATCCTCATAGCCCCATTCTGGCCTCGACAGATCTGGTTCCCTTACCTAAGGTCTCATTCAGTGAATCCACCTTGGATTCTAGATCCCATTCCAGATCTGATATCACACCCATCGAACCTACCAACTCCAAACCTGGACAACTTGAAGCTGACTGCTTGGCTGCTCCAGTTCCACTCCTAATCAGGACTCCCGGTATCTCGTCCCCAGTTAAGGCCATTCTGGTAGCGGCTCATAAACCCTCTACCAGAAAAATTTACTGCAGTAAATGGAAGCGCTTCTCCATTTGGGCGGAGCGGCAAGGTCTAGATCCCTTCACGGTTCCCCTTCCTTTGGTTCTAGACTTCCTTACTACTCTCTTTAATGATGGCGCCAGTAGTTCCACGGTCAAAGTTCAGCTAGTGGCCATTTCTCATTACCATGTTGGTCATGACTCTGGGCCCCTTATGTCTGTCAAGTTATGTAAAATCTTCCTAAAAGGCACCTTTCTGCTTAGACCCCCTGTCAAGGAGACGGTCCCACCGTGGGATCTTTCTTTGGTTCTTCAGGCCTTGACCGCTCCCCCCTTCGAGCCTGCAGCCACAGTAGATCTAAAATTCTTGTCTCTTAAGACTGCATTTTTAGTAGCCATTACTTCAGCTAAGAGAGTGTCTGAACTGCAAGCCCTGTCCATGAAACTGCCTTACTTGGTCTTCCATCCAGACCGGGTGTGCCTCAGGATCAATCCCTCCTTTCTTCCTAAGGTAGCTTCGGAAGCAAACATTAATCAGTCCATCAACCTCCCTGTTTTCTTTCATAAATATCAGAAAAAAGGTGAATACAAGCTGCATTCCTTGGATGTTCACAGGCAGCTTCATTTTTATCTTAACAGGACAGCTGGTCATAGGCAATCCGACCAATTGTTCATTTCCTTTGCCAAATTCAATCTGGGTAAACCAATTTCCAAAGTCTCCTTATCACGCTGGATTTCCCAGTGTATCCTATTAGCTTACCAAGCTTCTGGGAGGTCCGCACCGGTCCATGCTCATTCGACCCGGTCTTTTTCTACCTCAGCGGCCTTTAAGGCTAGGGTTCCTCTGGATGACATTTGTTCAGCAGCCACTTGGGCTTCATCTCATACCTTTATTTCTCATTACAAGCTGGATATCACGTCTAGAGGTAGAGCATCCTTTGGCTCCGCGGTGCTCCGGAATATCCTTCCATGATGGCTGCCCAAGACTCAGGTAGCTGGGGACTCTGTCCCACAGGTTGCTGACAAATTAATTCTCCTACTTCAGATTTAGAAGTTATGTACTTACCATAACGTTCCATCTGAGTAGGTGGATTCATTGTCTGCTATCCCCCTGGCCTTGTCAGTTTCCTGCATAGGATGTGTTACCCTTTGGTTAGGGTATTTGGTACAGGGCAAACTCGATCTGAGGTCATGTAGGGAGAGCAGGGCATTGTGGGTGAGGGGAGGAGCTAGGAGCTCGGATCCATAGCTGGATAAACCATGCCGGTTTGGATCCGATATCGGATCCATACCCACAGGTTGCAGACAAATTAATCCACCTACTCAGATGGAACATTATGGTAAGTACATAACTTCTAATTATTGACAAAATACATTGTTATAACAAGAAATATAAATGCAATACAGTACATTGTAGAAACATTGCTGATGCAGGGAAATATTGTGAAATACAGATGTTTGGAGGCAATTGTTTTTAACAAAAGGCATATTTATAATAAACCATATAAACACAAATATAATGCATTCTAAATATTTGGTGATACAGGGAAAATAATATGAGTCAATTAGTTCAGAAGGCTTAGTCCAAGATACTTATGATATTGAGTGAGAGTATTAGGTCTAATTACAGGTTGGTTAGCAGAAGGTTAGCAAGATTTAAGTAGTAGATGCATTGCTTGTAGACACTGAGTAATATTAGGTAAATTTAGAATAACTCTATAATGGTATATACATTTATATTAGTAGCAGGGAGAGAATAGTGGAATGCGTGGGAGGTATAAGAGGGGGATATGATTTATGGAAGAATATGTTAGAATAAGTTGAAATTGTAGAATAAATAGCTCATAAGATTTAAGTTAGAGGAGTTAAGTTTTAGGAAGATGGGAGTTAGTACATCTACAGTGTCAAAAAGTGGAGAGATGCTGTTTCAAGGATGTTTTGAAGGAGAAGGTGGTACTGATACTCCTAATAGCTAATGGGAGTGCATTCCATAATTTGGCAATGGAGAAGGAGTAGAGTATATGACCTGCTGGCAGTTTTGGTTTGTCAACTTAAAGGAGGAGATGGTTTTCTGATCTGAGTGATCTATTTGGGTGGTAATGAGTTGGGATGGAAGATAGGGCTGGACAGTCTAATGGGTTATAAATAACTTTGTGTGCAATGGTTAATTGTAGGTATGTTAGGTGATGGGATAGCTCAAGCCAGGTAATTTGCAAATTTGTCAGTTTTATTGAAACAGGACTCAAGCTTATTTTTTAGTGATGACTGGATATTAGTAAGGAGGAGGGGGCACTATATAGGAGTGAAGGTAGGAGAAAGGTTTGGGCAAGGGTTTGTTTGGTAGAGTAGCTAAGAAAGTTTTTATGTCTGTAGAGGGAGCCTAATTTGTGGAGAGTCTTTTTGATAGATGCATGGACATGGAGGTCAAAAGTAAGGTTTTCGTCTAAGATGACTCCCAGTAATTTTGTGTCATGAAGTACCTCTATGGGAGTTGTGTTTTGAGAATATATGATAAAATCCATTTTATTTATGACTGTATTTTTCTTGGGAGTAAATAACATCAGTTTGTTTTTTGGGGATTAAGATAAAGGTGGTTGTATGTCATTCAGGTTTCGGTCAAAGTAAAAGCATTTTGAGTAATATGTAGAAGTTCTGTGAAAGAGTTAGCAGTGCAGATAATGGTAGAATCATTTGCATATTGAACTCCTGTACTCTTAGTAAGACTGGAGTGAAAGTCCAATTAATTAACCATTAATAAGAGTACCTAGTATATGTATTTTATTTAAAAAGGTGAGAAACCACTTGCATTTATATTTTTGTGGTGAGACGGTTCACAAAATTTGGCTGTGTTTTCTCCCAGAACTTTATAAACTACTTGAAAGAATTAGCTTAAGGATAAATGCGTATTCGTTAATGTTCTGGTATTATAAGTATATAGTATATTTATGGCTGGAATATGTTTTGCATTTAATCATGTGAGGAAAAAGTAATCACTGCATGTTTGATATGAATGCTAGAAATTAAATATGATGGAAGTTTGTAAGGAATAATATTCCACTAAAACAGCTATAGGTGCGTTCAGCTATGAATATATATAAATAAAATAATCATGAAAAATCAAAAGATGGGTCATATCTTTATTTTTTTTTTCAGAAAATGCCACATAAGAAAGTAAACCATGAATATATAATAACTATTTTCAGATGATTTGTTTTTGATTAGTGACATTGTTTAGATTTCGAAAAATGTAGAATATGAATAGAGTTATAATATTTTGTGAAAATAATTGCCCACTTTTAAAATATATTTTTCTTTTATTGAGAGGAGTTTGCTGTTGTCTCAGGTTTGCCTCCACAGTCCTTCACAATGTGATAGATTACACACAGAGTTGCATTGTAATAAGGACAGCACTTATGACTTTCCATTTCTCCATCATCGTTTCATTCCTTCTGATTTCCCTTTCTAGCTAAAACAGGTGAGGTCTATTGAGCAAACATGCCAAAGTCTGGCTGGGAGTTTTATGTATGTATTGAGCAGAATTTTTGCAGGAAAGTGTCTGCCAGAAAAAAATAGAGGCCTATATTTGCTTTGGAAAAAGTTTGCTCTCCAACCATTATGTATCTGTACATGTGTTCAAGCAACTTGGAATCATATAGGCAGCAAATACAATTAGTTTCTTTTCTGTATGTAGTGAAGAAGCTGAAAACAGAAGCAACATCAACAAGTCCATTGAAATTATTATTTGTACCACTTACTTATCATTGCAGCACACTTACAGTTTTTTCAACATTTGGTCATTTACATCCACTCCAACTGTATTGTATTTCTAATGGTCAGTAACATCTGACTTGATCATTCAGTCTACATCCTACCTGATGTTGTAAGTTATCTTTTACCATGATACAAATAAAAAAGACAGCCACAGACAGCACAGCAAAATGTCCTGGTTGAACACACAAGGAAACTTCCAGAAGTTCCAGGTAAGTAAACAGGTTTAATGTTTCAAAAACAAGTTTAAAATCAAATTAAAAACAGAAATAAGCACTTTCATGGCCTCTTTTCACAAGCTGCATCATCAGATCTAACTAGTAATGCACAAACTAACATTTAAAAAGAGAGATGCACTGTTTCCTTATCAAGTCATATTACTTCAGTATAGATCTTAAGGGGACAGCTTCATTTAAACCAATCCCTTGTATCAGCTTGCATTTCTAAAATCCATTTTGATTCTATAAATCCAACCTTGGTTCTAATGTCACCATCACTTTTATTACAGTTAAAACGATTCTAATACCAAAAATTTAAATTGATGAGAAGTACCACATTTTAATACACATTTATATAAAGTGTTCCTGCTGTCCTGTTTTCTTATACTCTGTAAGTGCTCACATATCTGGTCCTTCAGGCATCTATTTGTTTTACCCACATAGTAGCTGTTAAAGAGCAACAGAATGCAAGGTAGACAAGATTACTGTTTTTTCATATTTTTTGCATATCTTGACCTAGCTAAGGTATTCGATACAGTACCCCACTCAGGCACTGTTGACAAGCTCTCTGAGCTAGGCATAATTCCTTGTATAAGTCACAGGATTTCCAGCTTGCTCAAAGACAGGACCTAAGAAGTCAGTATTGGTGATATCACCTCCACCAAGGCACTGGTCACCAGAAGAGTACCCCAGGACTTCATACTGGGCCCTCTCCTGGTTTGCACCTATTTCATGGAAGTCAAGGCTCACCAGATTAGCAGATGACTGTAAAATGAGAGCTATTATAGATTTCCCCAAGAAATTAACATCTTGTAAGCGTGTTTAATGCAGACAAATGACTGGTGCCGAAGCCATGCCCTAAAATTCTCAATGCCAAAAAATGCATTATAGTGCCCCTTGGAAAACTCTCAGCACAAGTTAAATACTCCATAGACAAAATGCCCCTAAGAGCTGGGATCTGGGACCATATGTAGACAGCAATCTGGCCTTTCACCAACATGTAGCGAAGATAATAAGAAACTCATTCTATGTTGCCAGTCTTATAGGGAAAGGTATGGCATCCAGCTCCAAAGAGGTTACAGTACCACTCTCCTTGTCCCTTATCAGACCTATTATTGAATACAATGCCCATTTTGGCACGTATCCAACCAGACACTGCAATGGTTGGAACACCCACCATGAGAATACCCAGTCCTACACTGATCACCTAAAGGCTCTGTCTCTGTATTCATTCTCATACAGGCTGCTGAGAGGGGATCTTTGCCTGACTTACAGGGCTTCCTCAGACCCAGCCCTGATGGTAATGTTGCACATGCAGAAAACAAATGGGACCAGAAACACTAGATCCAGAGATCTGAACTTTGTTTATGATATAAACAGAACATATTGGAGAGACAGACGTGTCCAAGAGGATCCCCACACTATGGAATAGGCTTCAATCCATGTAAATTAGAGTTTATCCCTGTCCCTATTCAATCAAAACCTAGTCAACTGGATGGGAAATCATAAATTTACTCCAGTTCTGACCCCCATGACCCTTATGGACAGAGACTGTCAATAAGAAAAGTATTATTTTAACTAACATCCCTCCACACAAATCCTTAGTTACTTCCCTACTAACATACTCCATGTATAAACACCCATGATACTTGGGACCGAAATGGCTTGGGTTGTATGGCTAGGCCTGTAAAGGCCCTAGTGATAGTTAGCCTAGTAATAGTTTATGGACCAATGAAAATAACCTCTTCTTCTAATGAGTTCCCTAGAGGCAGCATAACCATTGTGAAAAGTGAGTATCCCCATTCCAGTGGGGGTAAGAACAAAAGGTGTTTAGGCAGAAACTTCCCTCTTGGTACAGACAGAAAAGTAGAATGCAACTAATATAGTACCAGGGAGAGCAGGAGAGACCACAGTAAGAATGCAATTTGTGATCAGGAAAATCCAATGTCGAACACCTCAGCGCGAGCAAACGAACTCTTAACGTAATAAAAAAATCAATCCCCACCCATTAGAAGTTCAGTAATTACCTTGATGGGGGCTGTCTCACTTATGTAACAAATGTGAAACCTGTACTGTTATGGGTCTATGAGTGTAATGACTTTTGGAAATGACTGACAATGCACTTAAATGACTTTCTGAATAAACTTACCTAAAAAGAGAAAGCCTGAGATTAAGTGACAATTATCAAGAGTGTCTGTATATAGGGATGATTTCTTGAGGAATGTGCATCAGAGATATCCTTTAATAAAACTAGAATAAAAAAACCCAGACATCAAAGTGGAGTCCAAAATCTGATAAATGACTGGTCTTGAAAAATGCAAACAGGAAGTAACCAGTCTGAAGGGACATTAAGAGCTTCAATATCTGTTGTTAGGAGTAATTCTAAAAGTAGGAATTATAGACATACTCACTTACTGATTAGCTGCTAATTCTAAAAGTAGGAATTATAGACATACTCACTTACTGATTAGCTGCTAATTCTAAAAGTAGGAATTATAGACATACTCACTTATGATTAGCTGCTAAGGTGCTGCTGATATTGCGGAAGGCCTGTTGTATATTAAAATATCTTTGAAGGCAATCACAACTGAAAAGGCAACTCACAACTGAAAAGGCAACGCACAACTGAAAAGGCAGAAGAAACGGAGATGAATGTTACCCACATACTAGTTTGTAATAATACCGTTCATTAAGTGGACACTGCTCCTCTTTTAAATGAACTGAAAAAAGATATGGTGCAAAATAAAGTGCCAGCATGATGCAGTGGCTCATATAATGAGGCGTTTCCCAAGACAGCAAGGGTATCTTGTCATTGCATCACAGGTACCAGCATGATTCTATCGTAGTCCACTGAGGTGTAAATGACCTGAGATGTACCTCCTTAGACTATATGAAGAAACATTATGGAGCTCGTAACCACAGACAAAATTACATACCGCATCAAAACTAGCTATAGGTCACCCTTAATCTTCTAAGAAGCTTACAGCATCTACTGGATACACTTACTATATAACTAAACACCCTACTCATGGGAGACTTTAATTATCCTTCTAGAGACTGGGAATCTTACACGGCCTCAAATTTGTAGGCATAGGGATTCCTGGACTGTGCAAATAGAAACATCCTTGACCAATTAGTGCAACTACTTACCAGTTGTTCCAATATACTGGACCTCCTGCTCACAAATATGGGAGAATGCTACACCCCCCCCCCCCTTGTCACATACTTACTGGTAAGGTCCAAGTGTAAAGATGTCTCCTTCAAAATCAAAATCAATTTGGTAACCTCAGTAAATCCAGTAATAGTTAGGGACTATTTCCAAGGCAAACTACCTTTTATTAAGCGATAGTTAAAATTCAGTGCCTTCCCCCCAAAACCATAGGACATAGTAGCCTATGCAGAATTGTTCAGAGAAACTCTGTGCAACCATGTCAATGGCTGCACAGAGCCTGTTGTACCTACCAGAAGTAATTTCATAACTAACTCCAAAAACAAACCACCTAGGTGTAATTCCAATCTAAACAAGATACACAAAAAAAAGAAAAACAAATTGCAAAAATCATAACTCCTGTAAAGATAAGAACTTGCTCATCTAACTAAACAGGCAACTAAGAGGGCTAATTAAGTAAAAATAAAGCCAACCTCAAGGTTAAGATAGCCTCTGAGACAAAGGACAACCTTAAGGCCTTCTTCAACTATGCCACAAACCTCAAGGGAAGCACACAGCAGTATGCTAAATTGATGGTTAATGGTGCCACATTCACTGAGCCTGGCACTATAGCAAACCTGTTGGCTGACAAATTCAGTTCCAGCTTTACCACTACACTCATCCCCAAGCCACCCCCAAGAAATACCCTCAAGCATAACCCCTCCAACTATAGAAAGAGAACATGTCCTGGCTGGGCTAAAGCCAAGAACATGGCCTCAATGGGCCCTGATAGCATCCCAAGATGACTCCTAAACAGACTAAAATATGACTTATTAGGGCCACTGTTTAACTATAACCTCAAAACTAGCTTTCTGTTATGAGAGTGGAGGACTGCAACAGTCATCCCTCTTCATAAGGGAAGAGAATAAACAGATCCCAGAAACTACAGAGTCATTAGTCTGACTAGTCTTACTTGCAAACCCATGCAAAGAATTATCATGGAAATGATTAACAAAGATATAGGAGACCTCCAGTCACTGGATCCATCCCAGTTTGGCTTTATCAAAGGAAGGCCATTCCTACTGAATTTGGTGGATGTAAAGTGGTGCATACTGCCCACCTTGGTCTGACTAAGGCATCTGATGCAATACCCCTCACAGACATTGTTAACAAACTTATATAGACAGACATAAACTCCTTCATAATGCGCTGGGTAGACAACTAACTCACAGATAGGACCCAGGAAGTTAGGACTGATGAGACCACCTCCACAAGGAGATTGGTCACCAATGGAGTCCCTTAGGGCTCCATGCTGTACCCACTCCTCTTTGGTATCTACTTCTTGGAGGTCAAAGTCAATGTCAAAGGCCTCTGGCTGACTAAATTCTCAGATGTTTGCAAGCTAGGAGTAGTCATAGAATCCCACCAAGATGAAAAAACCCTACAAAAAGCCCTAACACAGGCAAATGACTGATACCAAATTCATGGCTTAAAACACACTGTCAAGAAATAGAATATAGTACCTTTGGGAAGACAGCCACCCTAAAAAACTATGCCATCAATAAAACACCCCTAACAGTTGACTCACTTGTTATGGATTTGGGAACTCATGTAGGTAGTAACTTAGCCTTTGACAAACGTGTTCAAGATAGTAAGAAAATTCTTCTATGTTGCTCAACTTATGACTAAGTCCATGGCAACTAGATTCAGGGAAGTCATCATGCCACTGTACTCTGCCCTCATCAGACCCATCATGGAGTATAATGCCCCCTTTGGCATGTACCTGACCAGACACATGCAGCAACTGGAACATCTGCAAAGGTTCCTTACAAAAAGAGGATAAGAAGTAAACACAATGTCCTATGTGGATCGCCTCAAAGCCCTATCTCTAATCTCATTCTAACAGAGATTACTGAGAGGTGATCTATGCCTTGTGTACAAGCCATCCTTAAACCCAGCTCTGATGAATCTTTTTCACATCCTAAAAACAAACAGCATCAGAATTATGAGATCCAAAGGACATGTTAGAGAGACATATATATATATATATATATATATATATATATATATATATATATGTATCTAAAGTCTGTCCATTACCTTACCATATTTAAGCATAACTTAGACTAGTGGATGGGGAATTATAAATTTACTTGTGGTCTGGTGCCTATGTCCCTAATGGACAGATGTTTTGAGTAAGTCATGCCAAAGCCAAAAATCACCCGCTATAAAAATGCCTAAAATGTAAAACTTGTGGGTCACATTTGGGCTGTATGGCTAGGCTTATAAAGGCCCTAGTGTTCATTAGCCAGTACACACCTATGAACCCATGACCCTTCATGTTTACAAGCCAGAAAAAAGGAGGGAAAAATGACTCTGCATTTATTTGATAACTGGTCCATTGTAATTATTTATTTATCATTTGTTTACCAGGAAAGTCCAACTGGAAGGAAGCCAATTTTCAGTGGAGGACTGGGGAGAAACACTCTAGATGCATGTCTTTGAAATGTGGGAGGAAACCCACATGAGCACAGAGAGGACATGCAGACTATGCAAAGAAGGTACTTCAGCCGATAATCAAGCCAGGGAACCTATTGTTGCAAGGCAACAATGTTACCGCTGCACCACTGTGCCATACAGTTGTCACAATCATTTCTCAGATATAGCTTGAACCATTTAGATAGCTCAATAAAACCTTCTACAGAGAGTGCACTGCCCAGGTGATACATATACTAAGGTGATAAATAATAAAAGAAGTATTAAAATATATCACAGTGAAAAACCTAGAGGAGATTTATAACATTATAATTATTATGAATAGTGCTGTTCAGATAAGAATATATGACCTGACAATGAGAACTGCTGAATGAGTGAACAAATGAGCAAGGCCCTTCTTTCTGGAAAGTGCGAATGATACTTAGAATACTGCACACTGGGATGCTATGCTAACTCGCACAATGGTGATGTTCAGATTTGCACAAACTTGAACAATTCACTAATGGAGTAAGGAAGCAAAACACAATGGTGATGATGAGACTGAATATCCGCATATGCCATTAGGTTGTTAAACAGAGCAGTAGTCTGAGTCAGTGACTCCAGTGCATAAATACCCCAATTCATTTAAACAATCCAGCCAAACAGTGACTCACCTGGCACGCTAAAAGAATCCTTTTTGTGCTACAAGGGTCTCTTACCTGACTATAATAGTTAATAAATACTCTGCTGTACTATTCACCCACTAGAGATCTTCGCTCTAACAGTAAACATTTACTAGCAGTAAGACATCCAACAATGCTGGAGACTCCCTGTACTCTCATGATATGCCAAAACTCTGGAATGAAATTCCCACACAGTTAAAACAGATAGAAAACTTAAATAGTTTCAGAACTTTGCTTAAACAGCACCTATGCCAAAGATGGCGCTCTTGTTCCTGCTCATCTGGCTAACTTTACTCGGATTACTTTTTTCCAACTCTTACAGCCACTTTGCTTCCCAATCTTTGGGTACTTTATCACTCATACTGCACTTATTTCCTTACCTTTTACTCTTCCTCCACCTCTAACTACATCTCTTCCTCCTCTGTCCATTTATCTTCCAGCTCATTTCCATAACTTCTCCTTTCAGAACTCTCTCATCATTGATTAAGCTACATTCTACTTGTCTGTCTGTAAATTATTACTAAACTCAAAAACACTCAAATTTGATCTTTCCCTACAGCCATAATGCTATAAATACATTAATTATTGTACGTTATTTCACTATTCAATAATTATCCAATTTATGTTAATCTCTCCCTTGTTTATTTGTACTGAAATGCTATATTCATATAAGAAATATTTAAAATATTTAAAAATCATGTAAATAAACTCATGTATAGATGTTTTTACCCTGAAATTATAAAAGTACATCATGTGCAACTTAAATGTGGAACTTTTCTCCCCGGGCCTCCGCTGAAAATGGGTTTTACCCAGTTGGACTTTTCCCCGAGTCAACAAAGACAAATAAAGCAGTAAATAATAAACAGAACCAATATGTTTAGGTGGGAGGGTGGGTGGGTGCAGCCCCAACAAATTGTCCTGTATTAATTTTGAAAGTGTACTTGTTTTTTTGTGTGATTTATGCTGACAGTATAAACATTTCATATTAATACAATCAATATAGTACCATAACAAGACTGATCAGGTAAAAACACGGAGAAATGGCTGTAACTGCACTATATGACACACAACTCCATAATCATTTCTTTGACTCATACTCTTTCTTATCTGTGTTCACTCCTTACAGGTCATCCTTTGTGTTTTCCAGATTCTTTGTAGTTTCAGAACCAGTACTTGCCCTGTTTTGTTTGCACTCTTCATTTCTCTGCCCTCCATGCTCTACTATAGCAAGTGTGTGTGTGTGTGTGTGTGTGTGTGTGTTTGTAGTTCTATCTGTGTGTGTGTAAATGTATACATGGCATGCATGTTTATTGGACTCTGTGAGTGTGTTAGGGTATTATTATGTGTCTCTTATTTTTTTTTTTAATTTATCCAAGTCTTTTTGGTTTCTGATACCATGACGGGAATGGACCCCATTCCTAAGTCAAAGTATGATTAAAGTTCATGAAATTAGTATTGGTTCAATGGAATACATGCATTTGGTCGTGTGACCAAATGCCGAACGGCCGTTATTCCGAACTGTAATGTTGAAACTCATAGGCACAAATGCTCGTAATGTCACATGCAACATTGAATTCGAAATTCCCGATTGCACAACTGCCACAACAAGTGCTACCATGGGTCGAGAGGGGGGAATATTAGCCTAGCCGGCATTCTGTAATTCCAGGTTCGGCATCTGAAAATTTGAAATATTGCGATCTTAGGATTCTGCTTTCGACATGTATGCATTCGGACATCGGTTGTTCACTCATATGCATGTAAACCTGGTTCAATATTTGATGCCAGCCAGAAGTGCTGTTTGCAGCACCCACAATGTGCCCAGTAATGCCTCCTTCTGAAATTCATATGGAGTTACATATATTGGTAACATATCTAAATATTACTGTAGATTCATTTTTATAAGACCCGTTGCTCCTACTACTATTGGAACTGTCTGGGTATCTTTCTTCCATATTGCTCTCATTTCTGCCTGCAGATCCTGATATTTTATGACTTTGTGTCTCCCTGTATGCAAGACACTGTAGACACTGGGTGTGGCGATTTCAGTGATCGATGCTGCTTTTGTCTTCTTTTCATGGAACACTATATCTGGTTTTCTAGCTTCTATCTTTTGAACTGTTGGTAATGGGTGATCCCATATAATGTAGACTTCATCATTGTCTGTGATGCTTTATGACTCATGTTTCCAGTGTTTTTCAACCACTTCAACACCATAATGTTTGCACAATCCCCAGTGCCGCATTATTATGCCTTTTAGTATACAGTCCTTCTGCCATTAGTATGTCACAGCCAGCAATGAGGTGTGCAACTGTTTCCAATTAGGTTTTACAAAACCTACATTTGTCTGTTTCTCCCACATGTTCAATGGACTTTGTAAACCAATGTGTATGTAGCCCACTATCTTGTGCCACCAATATTAACCTTTCATCTCTTGGTTTGAATTCACCTCTCCTTAACCAATCATTCCTGATCAACGTGAGGTTCTTCCATAAGTTCTCTATACTCGCAACAATATTTATGCATTTTCCACATTTCTTGCCTTCTTATCTGGTCCTTCACCTTATATTCTTTCTTTTGTTTTTTGGCACATTCAGTTGCTGTCTGATTTTTATCTACTTATGGTTTGATTTCCATTCCTGCTTGACGCCGATATGCTTCTGCTAGACTAAGCAGGGAAGCCATCTTAGATTTATTCTCCTCATGTTTCAAAATGTTCACTACATTTGGGTCTTGTGAGGTCAACAGATGTGTGGAGTCCCATGATTGCAGATCTATACATGTAATTAGTTTCAAGGAGGCCCATCCTTCGTTCGGAACAGGGATATAATCTTGGTAAGCACTGATTTTTATAAATCATTGGGTGAGCATGAAACAACTTTCTTGTTTTCCTGTTTAATCTATCCAACATGCTTTGGAGCCAGTCAATCACTCCAAAACTGTAAGTTAGGACAGGAAGAGCAAATTGGTTTATAGCTTGGATTTTGTTCCTAGATGTCAGTGCTGTTTTCAGGATATTAATTGAATTCTTCTAAAGTATTCCTTACTAAGTTTTATTCGCATTTGTTCATGTTTTATTGTTAATCCTTCATCAGTTCTCAAATATTTATACACTCCCTCTTGCTTAAGTTCTTTTATATCACATTCTTGTCCCCAAACTGATGTTTTCTTGGTGCTGCAGCTTTCCTGCTTTAAAGGTTGCTTTTGTACATTTATCAAGACCAAATGACATTCTTACATCATCTGAAAACGTTTTGACAACTTGTAGTTGTGCTTTCAGATCTTCATCTGATGAGTTATACAGTTTTAAATCATCGACAAAGAGAAGATAAAAAATCTTTACACTTTCTTGTTTTCTATGAGCCAAATTATAGCCATGGCTTAAGCTAAGTAGACAACTTAATGGGTTAAGGGCAATGCAGAATATCAGTGGTGACAGAGAGTCACCATGGAATATCCCCCTTTGAATTTTTATCCCTGAAATAATAATTTGTCCTTTATCATAGCCTAATTGCAAAGTGGTCTGGCACTGTTTCGTGGTCACTGTAATGTAGTCGATGAGTGTAGGGTGCATCTTATGCAATTTTAAGCACTCTTTTATCCATGAATGTGGGATATTATCAAATGCAGTTTTGTAGTCAGTCCATGCCATAATTAAATTATTCCCCTTTTTACAGTCCTCCACTATGACTTTATTTAACAACAAATGATCCTTTGCTCCGTATGACTTTCTCTTATTGCCCTTTTGTTCTATTGCCATAACTGAGTTTTCTTCTAAATGACTATTAACTCTGTTGGCATCAATTCCAGTATATAGTTCATACATTGTTGGAAGGCAAGTTATTGGTCTATAATTTTTAGGGTAGCTTGCAAGTTCATTTTTAAGTAGGAGCATTGTTTTTCCTGTTAGCCAGGCTGGTGTCTGTTCAGGGTGTGCATATAAATAGTTCTTACTCAGGGTTAAATCTTCATGCAAAGATGTTAATACTTTTAACCAGAAGTTAGGCACTGCATCTGGGACTGGAGTTTTCTAATTAGAGGCTTTTCTTAACTTTGATTCAATCTCTCTGGCTGTTGCTTCATCCCATTTCATATCCTGTACCTTTAAACTTCTTATTCTTTCTTTCACTTCTTCTATCCAGTTAGCATCTCCATGCCCTACTATAGCAAGTGTGTGTGGGTGTGTGTTTGTGTGTCTGTGTGTGTTATGTGTCATGCATGCTTATTTGACTCTGTGTGTTAGGATATTAGGTACTTTTCCGTTATCGGGGCAACAGCTGTAATGAGCTGTTGGAAGGTTAGCACGCAGTTGCAATGATCCATAACATAATGTATTCTCTGTTATATAGAGGAAGATGATTTGCACACTTCATTTAGCAGGAAAGTTTTACAGCAATCTTACCTAATGTGGTTAATGTTCCTGTCTCCGGACTTTACCAGGTACCGTTATTTTAGCACTGTTGCCAGTAGCAGGAAATATGCACAGTAACAATATTTAGTGACTTAGTAATTGGAAAGTACTTCTGTGCATTATCAATGGTGGAATCATTACAAACAGCATTAGGATAACCACCCAGTGGCAAACCATGCCATGCAAGTATATGGAGACAAACTTTGTCAGGCAACAGGTCGATTTGATATGACCTAACAACCTTCCACCTTTGTAACAGCAATTACCAACACAAAATGGTACATATGTGTTTTGTGTTGGGTACTCTCTTCCGCGTTTTACAACAAACAGAAAGTACAATGAATTTAGGTAGTTAGGTGGAACTGTGGGAGGGTGTTATTAACAAGGAGTCAAGGGTTACAGACTTTTAGCAACTTTACATTGCCTGCTTTATGAAAAGCATGTCCCCTTTGCTGATGTCCCTCTAGAACAGTTACCTTCACTGATGGTGTAAGAGTAAGGGACTTAGAATACGAATAGGATACACTAGTTTGAAAATTTTCCTTGCTCCATTTTTTGGTCCACAAATTGAAGTGGAAATCTGTTGTCAGAAAAACTGAGGGCTGTTCCCACATCAGCGGCAGCAGAGCAATCTGTGCGACCGCGTGCTAATTACAGCTGTTGCCCCGATAATGGAAAAGTATCAGATATTATAATGTATCTCTTACTGTGTTTCTCTTAACATTATCTCAAACACTTTTTATTTTGCACTATTTCAAACAGTTCACAACCATTCTAGGCTACATCTTTGTTGTGATGCTATTACAGGGAAAAGTTCAGTATATTTGTGTGGGACACAATTTTTATTATATAACCTGCTGTTTCTGATCCTTTTGAGATAATTCTGTCTAAATTTCACCATCTTCACTACAGGTAACTACCTTATCACTTTATCTCTCCAGAGCAATCAATAACTTGAAACATAAGCAGTGCTTCAATTTATAATTGTCAGACTTTCTGCAGGTGGTGAAGTCAATATTCATAAAAATGTACCTGTCTATTCTTGTCAAAAGATGAAGAGGGAGGAGTGAAGTTATGGTTAAACTAAGCATCATGCTCCCAGTTTATGTTCCTGAAGTTGTTTCTCCTTTCTTATACATATCAACATCAACTTCAAGTGCTTCAATGAACCAGTTACTGTTGGGAGTCAGCTGATACCCAGAAGAAGCATATCAGAACAAGCCCTGAGCTTGGTTTCATTTTGGAAGCGCTCGTACCCTAACTTATGATCCCCGACTGTGAGTCTCTTAAATCCCATTCTTACTACGAGGGCATTCTTTTAGCATACCAGCAAATTAACATTTTATTTTATAAAGAGCTACATTATGCATTAATGAAAACATTCCTCTAGGCAGTTGTGACATTCTCTCAAAGATGTGAATAAAGCAAATCACCTAATTTCCCTAAAAATACATCTGCAGTACAAAATGAAGGTACTCTGAAAAGGCAAACACCTTCTGGGGAAGGAGTATATTATATTTGGCTCCATCTCAAAACTATCAAATTGCCACCAAACCAGACTTCTTAAAACCCTTCAGACTAAACACAATGACAGCACAGAATAAAAACATCTTACCCTTTTGACTTGCCATGTCACTCAGTTTTAAAGACTGCCTATCTTCCTGGTACCATATTTCAATCCTGATTCCACAAGGCTTTGATTAATGTCTCATATAAGTGATAGAAAAGTACTTCTGTATTGTGCTTCAAAAAACGTACACTTTAATATGAACTGAACTGGCAGGAACGTGAGATCCCTTTACATTTTAAATACAAAATTAAAAGCAGGATGAACTATTTAACTCTTCAATGGAAAAAGAACTTATAGCAATGTCTAGCATTACTTATTTCTTAAAGGATATGCATTTTTCTTTTGTTATTGATAGTTTCTAGATTCTTTATTAATATATACCTCCAAGTTAATTTCAGTAGAATGATTCAGCAATAACCTACGAGTAGGTGTGGGTATATCAGGATTTACCCACAGTTGGTGTGGTTTGATGATGAATATGAAGCTCGAGTGATTAAACAAACCCAACTGTGGGTAAAATCCTGATATACCTACACCCACTAGTGGGTTATTACTATTATACAGTGACATTATTTAAGAAAGACATTTTATACCTTTCTTAAATAATGTATTGGTATAATGACACCATAATGTTCTTCTGCATTGTTTCCTGTTCAGCTGCGTTTTCAGATGTACTGTGCATATGTATGTGAGTTACATTCCTACACTTGCACAGTATATCAGTGCCGTTAAAGAGGAGCAGTGTAGAAAAGAGAATCTCCACTGCTGTTTTTAGCATGCATTTTCTGAAGGATATGAAGGCTAAATCTTAAATGCCTATCATTATTTAATGACTTCAACCCCATTGATTTGTTAGAAAACTAATTAGCAGACCAAAACTATGAGGCAAAAAAAATCTGGACATTCTGTTAAGAACCTGACAGTTGAGAGGTACAGGAGTCTGTGAGATATAAGGAGGGACAGCAGAAAAACACAGGGAAAATCAGGTACGTTTCTGTTTCTTTGCTTTTCATGAATGCACCACTTTTTCCTGTATTTTGCTATGACCTCTACAGCATATTTCAGTAGAAAAGTCTGGCCACTCAATGGTACTTTAGCAGATGCACTTTTTTTCTATTAGCAGATGCTTGATTTATAACAGGCACTCTGGTTGGTCTGTCCAGTCAGAGTGCATGTTTATGAATAACGACGAACAATCATTGTATAATATGGATGATATAATAAATGGATAACATGATTCAAAATTGTGCATGCTGATTGGACAGTCCAATCAGTGTGCTCATTGTAAAATGAGCATATACCAATGCAAACATGTCTACCCGTGAAGTAGAGTTGAGCAGCCAGACTTTACATTAATGTATGCCCTACTTGTAGTACATTTTATGAGGACAGCAAAATATGTGACAAAAAAAGAGAAATGGCCTGCAAAACCTTCAACAGTTGATGGGTATGCTTACTGGCAGTACAATAACTATAAGTCTACTGTCCACAGATTTATGAAAGGTTCCTGATTTTCCTCATATTTCTGCATTGTCTCTTGTAAAATTTTTAAATCACTAACATTTTTTTCTTAATAATGCCACATATTCAAGTTCTATACTCATTTTATTCTGTAAAAGAGCCAGGATGTAACCAGCATCATTATAAAAGAGCGGAGAGAGAGAGAGAGAGACACAAACTTCTATTGACATACTGTCTCCCCCATTCTGCCCGATGTACTGTACTGACGTACTGTGCAAGCATGTGGATGTACATGCCTTACTCATGCACATTACTTCAGTTTTCAACACAGAGCTAGAACAGCACTAAAATCCTGTTACACAATGACATTATTTAAGAAAGATAAGCAACTTATTTCTTAAATAATGTCAGTTTATAATAACAATATTCCATGACCAGGTGGGGGTATCACAGTATTTACTTACAGCTGCATTTGCTTGATCACTTGGGCTTTGGTCTCATGACTAGGGTTAATACTGTGATACCCTTACTCTGTCATGGATTATTGCAAAATTACATTTCTCCCATCTATTAAATATGTTAAATGCTACATATGAAAGTACTAGAAAATGCATATTCTAGTTGTTGTGTCTTTCGGCTTTTCCCGGTTAGGGGTCGCCACATCGGAACTCCGGTCCGCTAATGATTGGCAGTAGATTTTTATGTGCTGAGTTGCCAGCCCTGACGCACAACCTTCAATGAAGGTATGCCCATTCACGCATGTCTCCAGACAGAAGACGCTCTAGCTGAGAATCGAACGGGACAACGTCTTACTGTCAGGCGACAGCGCTACCGCAGCACCACCACTGCAGTAGAAAATGCATATTCTAGTGGATATGTTATAATATCTGACAAAAATCCTGTTGCTGCTTTGCTATCAATAAGCAATGCCTGTAGAATGTATAAGAAACATTTTGTTTATTCAGTACAATGCTGACATGAACTTGGGAGTAAGTAGAGAAAGACAAAAACAAATCAAAACAAAACCAAGATGTAGATCAAACATTTATTGCATACAGTGACTTTCCAATCTTCTGGTATACAAACACTCATATTCACTCTCCGCAATGTGATATAATTTGAGCAGGTAGTCATGCATTTGACCTAATATTGAAATTTCTGAGCTCACTTTAAGGATGATGCGTCAAATCTTGATACATAACTTGTGTTATTACAATATAACAGAACATGAAGGGATAGAGTCCACAGAACTGGTGATCTTTGTCCCAAAAGAAAAATCAGTGAGCAATTCTACTTCTGAACAAATGTGCACCTACCATTTAATTGATAATGCCATACATTGAGCTGGTGGAAGACTGTGGCTTCCTAACTATAGAAACACACCAGCAAGTCCATTTAAAATGACATTTTACCTCAGTGTTCTGAGCAAATGTTAGCAAAATGAATAATTACATCAGTCTCTGAAACACATCAATGCCCATAATACCAGTATATCTGTTTCAGTCTCTCTCCTTCTTTATATATATAGATAGATAGATGTATGAGTGTCATTTAGGTGGTCAAACTGTGAATCATTGAACAGAAAAAAGCCAGAGCAGCTGATAAAAAATCTTCTAATCATATATTGCTGTATTTTTCCTGTGTGAGATTGTAAAGAGTGGGGATGTCTTTTTCCCAATGTAGTATAATATCAGATTTAGTATATATAACTTAGCAGGAGGGTGGAGAGTACAGGAGAGAAAGCCTCCTACAGAAATACTGTTAATGTTTTCTTTTTGTTTTTCAATTATTTGAAGACAGAGCACATTTGCTTAATATTTTGATGAACTGTAATATACTCATATATACATATCTATCTCTATTTATCCATATATAATACACAAAATAAACTCGTAAAGAAAGAATCACTCCACCAGCAATTTCCTGAGCAAAACAGTCATTAACCTTCTCTGTTACTTAGCTTTTTCCAATTTCCTGTATGACACTCCTAGATACATTACACAAACAAAAACACAGAGGTAATCTATCTTTATATACCAAACCCATGAATGTAATAGATAGATAGAGAGATAAAGGTGATATAAGTAGATCTATTTATCTATCTATAAACAAAGTATAGTTATAAGAAGTTGTTTATAGGGATGTTACAGTAAATACCTACTGTGATAATGCATTGTTTACAGCCCTGAATTCAAATTTGGCTAGTCAGACGCAATCTCTAAATACTGATTTGGAGTTCTGTAAAATAAAGACGTTTAGATGGGATCTCGGAGATTATGAATCAGGAGAGACCATTGTTAAATTAAAGACCAGAAAGACGGTATGGTTTTCAGGCAAAAATGATGTTGCTAATCATGCCAGGACAAATAAGTAAATGAACGTGAATGAATATGAGATTGGTTTTACAACATTCTCATCTTTTGCCAGAGTCATCAGCATTATCCTATACTCACACTGAATTTGAACTTTTCCAAAAGCTGAAAAGGATCTTTCAGGGCCTGAGCCCTATAAATATAAATAAGGTAGACATAAACATTATAAGTCCAGGAATGAAAGTTGTTATTACAATAAAGTTTCAGTTCACAACTCCTAGATTATGATGATAGTTTTGACACCTCAGGAAGAATGTGGGAGAGGGTCTTCAGTACTTGGGCTACAAGCCTTAAAACATGCAGTTCAGTTAGTTTATTTTGTTGAGCATTTACAAGTATTGATAAATTGGTAAGAACTGCTCTGAGAACACAGATAAGAGTAATTCAAGCAAAAAAAAAAAAGTGAAAACAAAAATATGTTCCAGAAACTCTACAGGATGCAGGGACTCACACTAATATCATTCTACACAGAAGCTAAAAATAAATGGTTTCCTTACGCCTAGCATGACTCATATAAAGGGGTCTTGAAGTGGATTCTGGGAAAAAAACCTCTAAGATCACTTTACAGAGGCAGGCTCATTGAGGTATAATAACCACTTAATGATTGTGATGCATTAAAATAGAGTACAAGGATATAATAAAATGAGTGCGGTATAGTGGCAAACATAGCTTAATAATTTATAAGTTCTGTTAACTGGGTTGGTATCACTAGGCCAATGATCTCTTTGTATGGGAGACCTGAGGTGGAATTCATACTGACTAGGGGAAATTTGGCTCTGGTACTGGAGTCCTTCTCCTAGTTCCAGGAATTCCAAAATGGAATAGACCGCAGCGAAGCTGGAGCGAGGAACAGGAGAAAAGTTACTGAAGGAAGGAGGAGATGAAATGACTGTTGCAGAGTTGGAAAATAGAGGGCTAGAGACACAAGTACTGACAGATTTAATGTACCAGGCAGGGCCAAAGGAAGGAAAGGAAGCATGGTGGAGTGACATGGTGGAGAAGTATTACCTGAGGAAGAAAATAAGGGGCTTGGAAATGTAATCAACAGCTGGTGAAGGGAAAACAATACAAGTATTCTCTGCTGGTGGAGTACCGAGTTTTCATGGCTTACTTCTCTGACAGTATTTTTTTGTTACGAGAAATAAGTTATATAGATGGAGTAAAGCAGTGAGGAATGGATGAAGGAAATGAGTGGGGCGCACATTAGCAAGTTCTCAACAGTCACAGAGAAGACAACCAGTGGTAGGAATTAGAAGTAAAAGTTAGGGCTGCGTTTACAGGTATGACATTATGGATAGTATTAATTTTCCACTAGGGATTAATATTAAAACCATAAGAGCATTAATTCATTTGACAGCTGAAAACTTTTGTGAGGTGATATATGAAAGCTTTAACTTGCTGGAAGAATTTATGACTGCAACTAAAAAAAAAAGATACAGTAGCACCATGGAAAGAGTATTCATTTCAGAGCTTGAGACTGAAACTGAAAAATAAAATAATTGTGCAATTTAGGGCTTAGGAATATGGATGAACACATGAGTTAAAACCATTACTTCTCCTTTCATAAGTACATGAAATTAAAAAAAAAAAGTCGGATAAAGGAAATGCATGGATAGCGGGTTGGGAACCATAGGTAACAATGAATGTTAAGAATGGGAAAAGTCAACATATTTGAAATACATATGAACAAAAAGTCAGCTGGACTTGTTTTACCATGTTTGAAATACAGTAATTGTGAATGGTAAGAGAGGACTTGTTAGGTATTGTGCCCAATCCAAAGCATATTATTTCATTGGGGATGAAAATAATTTAGTACAAGACTGTAACAAATGAAGGTGTGGCCATTGTGGGGAGTGGGGTCATATAGAAGAAACCTGCAAACCTTTTGTAGACAATGTTAAGAATTATTTGGCAAGTTTTGGTTTGACTGTCCCATTTTATAAAAGGAAAGGCTAGATGAACAGGAAAACTCAAAAGAAATACAAACAGCAGAAAATATTACCGCAGAAGATGTTGACAGAGAAGGTGGTATGGGCAGGGAACATCGAGGAATGGCTAAACAATAAAGAGATAGTTAGACAGGGAATAGCTCAAAGGGAGGTTATTAATAACAAGATAGTGAAAAATCAACTGGTGTGAAACTTAGGAGAAGGAAAAGAAAAATATGATACAGGACTTTTGCTATGCACTTTGTGTATCAAAACAATGGAGTACAATCCCTGCACCAATCAGGGTAATACATAACATTAATTTTGTAGGCTGCAACTAAAAGAATTCCTCTCTGACTCCTGGGTTTGTACTTGGTGCTCTTCTGGCTAAAATTTCAGCTCCTTCTCCTCTAATACCTATATGCATCTTCTCCAGGATTCAATAAAATCTGTGTAGGCTCGGTGTAGAGCCTACATGGAATGTACATGTGTAGATGGCCACGGTTCCCCCTCTGGAGCACAAGTTGCATATTAATCATGGCACACTGCTGAGGTGATCATTGTAACAGAGATATTGAATCTGTGTAGGCAGTAATGTAGTGTCCAATGGTTGTGGCTTGTCCAGGGAATTCCTGGACAGATTTTGTGTACAGGAGAAGAATCCCTGTAATGTCCTCAGCTAGTTTAGAAATATGTGTGAATTTTAATATTTATTGCTTTATGATTGTATTTATTTAATGCTCGTTTGTGCAGCACGGCACAGAGAGCAGCAATGCCAACCTGTGCATACACATACACAGCTGACACCTGCCAGGCATCGAAAAATAGAAACCAGATGCAATTAATTATTTATTTTGCTTTCTTTTAATGCCATTTGCTCGGGGTGGCATGGAGTGCAGCAATGCTGAGCTGCGCTTACACATGCACAGGCGACATCTAGCAGTCATCTATAAATAGAAACTGGGTGTAATTAATTATGTGTTTTTGTCTACATGTTTTTATTTTCCTTTGTTGTGGCCTTTTACGCAGCGTGGCACACTGCTTAGCAATGCTAACAGGTAGCTTAGCAGTATATTTGAAGGTATACTGGTTTTCTTACTATCTAAGTGGCTAAATAGGTAGAGTCACAGTCTCCAGTGTTGCAGGTCCCAGGTTGATATCCACAGCAGTCATAACTTTTTTACATTTATTGCTGTGGAAATGTGTGAGGTGACCTAAAGGGCAGTTTAATTCAAAACCAAAATTGTTACATTTGAAAAAGCTGCATGGTGCTAAGCACTGCTTAAACATGCTTAACAGCTACTCCAGTCTGAGCATTGCTAAGCTTTGCTAAAACACAGTTGTGCAAGTTTACGCGATGCTCAAATCCGCTAAGCAGATCTGTGCAATGCTAAGCAATGCTGCGCTTTTATGAATGTTGCACTATAACATGTAAGGTTTGGAAACAGCCTTGTGGAGGTACCTGAGACTAGGATTCCACAACACCCTCCCCATCCAAGGTGTTCACCCACCTCTTGTGTCACACACCACCCCTGTCTGCTGTCTTGTCTGTCTTGCCTGTCTGCAAAAGCTTCCTCACCTTCCCAACTTACCTCCCCACATGTACCTATTTCCTTTCCCCAACATTCCACTCTCACCTTAAATAACAATGGGCAGCTGTCCCACAAAAAATATTACCTCATACATAGCTATCCATTTCGCACACATCCACCAGACACACATAATTTGGTCCAATTTGACAACACACTTATGTTGTCCTCACACCTCTCTCTGGTTGTGACAGTCCAAATTCATCAACAAATTCTGTCAAAGTGTACAGTTGTTGCTTTTCAAGAAATGGATAGCTATGGTTCTTTCCTACACCCTTCTTGCACATACCTACCTGCCTTTCACTATGTTTTCCCCCTGCTTGCACCCCATTTCACCACTGTTCTATCTCCCCATTTTTCTTTTCTTTAAAGATTTTATGCACGCCATGTCACATAGAATCACTAAGCTCAGCTAAATGGAGCTATATATTGATATATGTATTTTAAATGATAATAAACATGTACAAAACAAACACCTGTCCCCTATTTTGAACCCAAGACCATCGCACCTGCAGACGACTGCATTAACCTGCCACACCACACAGCTGTTAATTAAAACAGGTGATTTAAGCAAAACATAGAAATTGCAAGTTACCATAATTAAGCATGTTTAAGCAGAGCTGTGCATTGTCCTGCGTCATGCAAACTTGCTCAAAAACTAATGGAAAATCTGGGAGTGTAATTTGGAGTCTGGTACAGGAGAACACCACTAGAAAGCTAGGCTAAGACTAATGGATGTAACTGAGATCACTAATAGCAGGTAAATGGGCATGTTTATCAGCAACATGTACAGGTACACCTGATAAAACATTAATGGCAAAATACATGTTCAACTGGGATTCTGGTAGAGAAATACTTCCCTATAAAGTCAGCCACATAATAATGGATGTAATGGAGGTATATCACAGACTGTATGTGTGCACTTATACCTTCAAAAATACACATGCTGTAACAGTGACTCAGTAGCTCAGTCTGTTAAATGATTTGCAAACAGTATGCTTTGCCACACATAGTCCTGGGTTCAAATCCAGTGGTGTGTCAGATTTAAATTACATTATTGTGAATCCACCAATGAATGACTGAGTCAGGCATTCTTTATCCACACAATGCATTTCAAATGAAATGTCTTCTTTTCACTGATGGAACTCACAGGCCTGCAGATAGAAACACACTTGATATATCCCTATAGCAACACTGTAAGTGCATAAAGTGCCAGGTCATGCATTAATATGCATTCACAGAGGATTTTAACTTAGGTAATGCAAATGCGGACCACAAATATCAGAGTGCACCAAACAATCATTTCATAATGATATTACAGATTACCATAACTGCACAACTAACACACACATGGAGGTCCTGGTAGTAACAAGGACTGCCAGCACACATGTTCCAAATGACTACCATAATGTAACACATGGCCTGACAGTCGCCCAAATAGTTGACATAATGGTATATTTACCCCCTATGTTGCTCATGGACACAACAAACATGTTGCCTAGTACTCTGTTAGTGATACCATTGCCTAACATACTTACCTTAAACAAATGCCTTAATTACCAGTGGAATGGGTACCCACACCTACAACAAGGTATCACAGCTCCCACAGTTAAGCTTACAGCTTGTTGTCCTCCAAAGTGTTCACACACTCTGCCTATGCCTATTGCCTGCAGCATCAGCTGCAGCCTGTATCACACACATCTGTATGTAAAAGCAGCTGCTACAGATGTACCCTCTATGATGATGTAGTATCTTAACTCCAGTAATGTCCAACACAGCATATCAGAAAGGGCTTCCACTCTACATGAAGGCCTTATATTTTGTTCAGTGGTTGCATGTCATTGGCTGATTATACTGCAAATCAGCTGTGTGGGCTGCAATTAGCATTTCAGAGCCACAGACTGGTAAACAGCCAATCACCTGGTAATGAAAACCATGTTAAAATGGCAAACTGACTAGGGGAACCAACCTGTATGAGACTTTCTTCAGACAGTAAACACATTGCCAAAAACATTATATATCTGCACATATCAGCAAAGGAGTATTGGACTCCATCAGGTGTGTAACCTTTTTGTTTACAACATGATGCATATGTGTAAAAATACTTCGGGGGAATGGAGATTACAGCATTAAGCCCTTCTTAGCACAGTTTTCATTCCAGAGGAATGTCCAGGTAGGTTTAATTTGATCAGCATTGGAATACTGTACCATTCAGTGTGTCAGGGTGTACATACTTTTACATGGGTGTTAGGTGTTTGTTCTTTGGGGGGGGGGTTAACTACAGTTTGAATTTCATGCTCAGATTTTGACTAACATAACAATTAACAAAGTAGCTGCTGTAAATGTGAGATATATGGATGTATTACCCTGTTATAGTGCAACATGTGGTGGTGTTATATTACCTCTCCCTCAACTTTTCACAGGTCGCTCAAGATTCAGACAAGGCTGTGGTCCTGTTTCTGGTAAGCACAATACTGTTTTTTTACAGATGTAGATTTACTGCAATTTATTCCCTAGAGTGTCATCCTAGGACTGCTAGCTGGATTGCTGTACTGTCGACATGATTGCCTACTGCACATATATTTTCTGACTGTACACACGTTAGCATCATACCTATGCTTTGTAGTTGTGACCGTACTGATAAATGTGACAGTATTGTCAGGACATTACAGATTGCCATATGTGTCAACTTTGCAGAGTCTTCACAGATATCAACAGTGTACCTCATTGTTGCTGATAAGGTTGTTGTTTAAAGAGCTTTTATTTACAAGTAACTACAGATGTTTGTGTGAAAAATGATGCGTTTATGTCCTGCTATATGAGGTTGGAGGTTAAATAGGTTTGTAATATTGACAGCAGAGTATGCAGCTTTACATATATTGCAACATAGTACTTCAGAGCATAACAGTGCAGGTATTAATGTACTGCTTTTCCCTTTCTTAACACAGGTGGCTGGGGTGGTGGTGGTCTCTGTCCCCTACACAGCCTGATGTTAGTGTCTCTTCAGACTCTGATAATGATGGTGGCCAAAGTAAGACACAGGTGGGGGTTTCAGGGGCTGAATCTGTGCCAAACATTCCTCTTCTTCCCTCATTATCACCCCACACAGTCAGTATGCCTACAGATATCCTGTCCCCAGAGGCCATAGAAACTGGACAGTCAGAGGGTGGGGACATTAAACAGGAAAGTGTGGCAACTATGGGTTCAGTGAGTGTAGATACTGACCATAGCTAGGCAGCTGACAAGGTTCCACACAGGCAGATTGATAGGAGTGCTCATAGAAAGCCTGCTGTCCTTATACTCCTTGTTGCAGGTCTCATCATGGGTCACTCAGAGTATGTTTTGGGCCATCATGGAGGCACAGGCACATTCTGAAAGGAACTCCAGATGAATGCTCAGGGTTATGGATGCAGCACAGTCTGACATCCGTGACTGCCTCCACTGCATTGATGATACCCTGGATTGGTTCACTGATGCAGTGGAAAGAAGGTGGCCTAAGACAGATTGCAGAAGTCTTGGAATGCACATTGTCTGTGATGGAACATCTGGATGGAGTTGAGCGTTGTACTCGTGGATGTGGGTCAGCAACTCCATCTGCTGAGAGTCTACATGGCCATGCACAATCATGTTCCCTTAGCGGAAGTACATCCAGCACTCCAGAGGGGAGTGTGCTGCTCACACCAAGACATGGTAGGCCATGGGCTGGTGGCCCTGGGTATTCCCGTGGAGGACATGGTCCCAGCAGACAGTAGTCACCGTCAGGTACTAGCACCTCTTCTGACCTTGGGCATGGAGGTGCCAGTACAACTCCTGGCAGAACCAGTTCCTGTATTCAGGGGAGGAGACGGTGAATTGTCAGCTCTACCATGCACTTTTCAAAGCTGTCCAACATACATACATGTAGGGCTAGTACTGAGCTTGACTGTGTCCATGCACACACTCACACACCACTGTCAAATTCAGGTCACCTACAGACACACATGGAACATTTCCATGGCCCATCTTGCCTGCTTCCCTTCCTGACTCGCACACATGCTTTCAAGCTATTGGGTCAGCTTAGGCCTCCTGCACCCCTGCACAACACCTCGTCCAAGTGATGATACCTATGCCACATCCCTGTCATCCTCGTCATCAATGCAGGGAAATGAAGCTATGTGTCTGATGTACAGGATGAATATATAAACCAATATATAATTGTAGAAGCAAACCAAGCAAAATAAAAAACCAAAGAACAGGAACAAACGGCCAACAAAGATCCCAGTAGCTCGAGCAAAAATGTAAAGCTGAATCCAAGAATCAAAAACCACATAGGCAGTATAACCTTGTTTATTGCAGATAAAAATCACACGGAGCTCCAAAAGGAAAAAAACAGGTTTAGCGCTTTCATCTGCCAACAGCAGACTTCTTCAGAACCACATGATACCAGCTGATTAGTTCATTAAAAAGCCTGTTTGGTGCCAAAAAGCTACCCAATACGAACTTTAGAAAAGTTTAAAAAATATATATACAAATTGTTTAAAAGTGTATACCAAAAAATGAAAATGTGTATGAATACTAAAACGTACACATAACCAAAAAACATATCTAAATAAATATTGTAAATCATAAAAATATGCATTGTAAATATGTTAAACTAATAACAATATACAAATATACAAATGTAACAAATACATCAAATACATATGTGTGTAAATGCCACCGCAAAACCTCGGTGTAAGTATGATGCATAACAATATATGAAAAATATATATATATATAAAAATATATATATGAAATGAGTTAAAAATGTATCGTACTATATAATACCATGAACAATAGCCACACCCTAACCACGGTCTAAAAGTAAAAATGGTTTAATGCTGATACTATCATTGAGACCTGGCCAGGTGGTGGCATCACAAAATATCTGCCATTTGCTTTCCATACAAGACAGACCAACTTTCCAATTGCCCCCACATGCAACTGTGTCAATAGAATCAATAATAGTGAATTTAAAAGAGTGTTCTTGACCCTTATCACTAACATGTTTACTTAGTGCATTTTTCATGTCCCCTTTCTTGATCTTATAAATATGTTCATATATGTGGGTTTTAAACTTCCTCTCAGTCTAGCCAATATAGAAGGCTTGACAGCAAGAACAGGTGGCTTAGTAAACAGCTCTCTTAGTGTTACAGTTCCACTTTTTACTATAGCAAACTGTTCTATTCACATTCTGGAGTTTAGTGATCTTATTTTCATTAACATATTGACACTGGCTACAAGTGCCACATTTACTGGTGTAATCCTTATTATTCTTCGTTCTTTCCATTTTCTTAACACCTTCTAAAATTCTTTTTAAATTGTACGAAGTTTTATACACACAAATAGGATGGTCACCTAAAAACGTACCAATACTATCTGAGAGGGTAATCAAATCCCAGTGTCTGTTAAGGATTTCCTTAACTAAATTTGTGTACGGGTTGAACATAATAACACACATTTCTTCTACTATCGGTATCCTTCTTTTTCTTATCAATGAATTTGTTACCCAGAAGAGGTGCATACACATTCCCCCAATTATTCTTAACATAGCGGGTCACCTGATCCAACATTGTTTCAGGATACCCTCTACATGAAAACATATCAAAAATAGTCTTCATTTGGTCCTCCATGATGTCCCTAGTGGAGGACATACGGGCAACTCGAATACATTGCCCTTTAAACACATTCCTAAAATATGGGAAGGATGACAGCTGCCGTAATGGATATAATCATTGGAAAATGTCGATTTCCTGTAAATTTTTGAAGCAAAACCATCACCTGTATTGCTAATGAAGGTATCCAAATACGGTATACCAAACTTTTCTGTTTTATAGGTGAATTTAAGAAAATTAGTTGTATTGTTTAAGTATGTAATAAACCTAGGTATATCATCAGCTGGTCCTTTCCAAATAATAAATAAATCATCCAAATAACGGGTATATAGGGCAATGTACTTAAAATATTCACTGGGTAAAACAAATGTATTTTCCCACTCAAGCATGACAAGATTGGCAAAAATGGGGGCACAAGATGCCCCCATAGCCACACCCCGGGTCTGTCTAAAAAATTCACTTTGGAATTGTATGTAATTGTGGTCAAGTACTAACTCCATCATGTCCAAGATGAGACAAATCCTGTCCCAAGTGAGTCCAGAAAATTTTCTAAGACTGTTACCAAAATATTCAAGACCAATAGTACTGGGGATACAAGAAAACAAATCTTGGACATCGATGGTAAGAATCATAAGGTCAGCAGACCACTTATCAGATGTTATTTTACTGAGAAAGTCCCATGAATCTTTAGTAAGATGGGGAACATTGTTGTATACATGTTTACACCAGTGATCAATAGTGACACCAATGTTGAATGTTTTAGATTTTGAACCCGAGATGATGGGTCTAAATGGGGGGTTATCTACACATTTGTGTATTTTAGGAATACCTACAATGTTGGACATCCTGGGGTATTCATTTCTTATAAAAGTGTACACCTCGTCAGTGATACGATTGTCCAATAAGTACTCTTCTATTGCCAGGTCAATTCTACGGTACCCAATGTTAATTTGATTCAAAGAAACCTCTTCATAGTTCCCAGAGTTAAAGAGAATATCATGGATGGCCTTAGAATAGTTGATAGTGTCATAAATAACCAGACCACCCCCTTTGTCTGGCTTCATGATTCTGATGCCACTATTGGCCACCACACGATCTAAACACAATCTCTCTCCTTCAGTGAGGTTATCACAAAATAACAAAGAGTACCAGGAATCCCTCTGAATGTTTCCATATAACCTATGAAGGTCTTTACAGACCATTCTTTCGTAGTTAGCCACTTGGGGATTTGTTATAGGAATATAGGCACTTTTTCTTACTAACTTCTTAGGTGTACCATAGTGTGTATCATCTCTAAACTGTAACGCTAAATGAAGGCTACGACAGTATAACTTAATTTCCTTAATCATGTCAACCACATTAAAATGTGCTGTTGGGATGAATTTCATCCCCTTACTAAACAGCGTAAAAAACTCATGAGCAATATGTATGTCAGTAAAGTTATACACTTCAAATCCAGAAAAAGTGTGAATGGATACATTTCGACTGGTACTCATTGATGTTTCCTCTAGAGGCATATTGTCTATAATTTCTTCACCTACAGAGGGGGATATATTCTCTTTAGGAATATCTATAACATTAGAAGTAGGTGGCAGCTCCAATGTATTTAATACCTCCTTCCGCGATGTATTGGTGCCTGATGAAATCTCCCTCCCTGAAAATTTGTATCGTCTTCCCCTCTTCTGGGTCTACCTTTTTCTAGGTACTGGTTAGGCTCAGAAACACCTTCCCTATTGATTTTTGGCTGGGGCCATATATATGCTCTATGCGCCTTATAAGCTTCTAAATCTCTTTCCAATTTATCCAATTTCCGATTGTAAATTCCATTGGCTTTATGATTTGCTGTTCTGAACTGTTTGTTAAACAATTCCTGTCATAGATCAAAACTAGGATCCTGTACTATTTCTTCATTCAAAAGTTCTATTTCATTCAATAGCCCTCCAATTTTTTCATCGTTAAATTTCATAAGTGATTTAATGTATGCAAAGCCAAAACTATCAAACATATGGTTAAATTCATGAACCACAGAATCAGTAAAGGGTAACCCTAAAGGCAATTTAAAAAATTGCAGTCCTTTAGGTACAATATGTAAATTTAAACATTTTTCTAAATATCCATTATCAATCTTAATGCTTTAAATATTAATAAGTTTTTTGCCCAACAAAAAGATTTTAGATTTTATAGAATCTGTTGAAACACTGGGAAGTTTCCCGCTGTACACACTTTTTAACTCAGCATTACAACCAAAATCATAATCGTCATTTAGAAAAGTGTTAATAATATCATTAGAATTATAGCCATAACTTTTTGTAACAGCAGAAACACATTGTCCCTTTTTGTTTAAAGTTTTAACTCTAGCGTGTGGACTAGATACTTTATCATTAGCCACAGTACCTTTAATACAATCAGCACCTTTGCTAACTGTTGCAGAATATGTCTTTAGCAACTCCCGTTGTTTCGGTCTGGCACCCAAACGATAAGTTTCTTCATTAGAATGAAAGAGGCTAAAGTCAAAGATAAAATCAGCGTCTTCTAGTAGATTAGCATCCGCTTCCTTAGAGTCAAGATTTAAACGCAAATTTGGTGTTGCTGCTAAATTGGCCTCCCGTTGGCCATTAGGAATGTCCAACTGACTGTCCGCGCTAAACCTGGTTTTTCCTTTTGGAGCTCCGTGTGATTTTTATCTGCAATAAACAAGGTTATACTGCCTATGTGATTTTTGATTCTTGGATTCAGCTTTACATTTTTGTTCGAGCTACTGGGATCTTTGTTGGCCATTTGTTCCTGTTCTTTGGTTTAATATATAATTGTGTAATGCAGTATTGCTTTGCCATGCCACTTGTACTGGTCACTGACAGATACTGTATGCTGACATTTGTAATGAGTAAGCCACATAATTTTTGTACCTTATGTTGTATGATGTTGTAATGGCTGTATACTTACTCAATGAAAGATGCGTCATGGACCTGTTTATAGTTTAGTTTCAGGAGTCTGTAGCGACACCTATGGATACACAGTGGCAATAAACCCATAGGGCTCACAGCACAGGATGGAATGTCGGCACGAGGAAATATGTCTCCAGCAAGGTACAGCACTATAGGTGCATGGCTTCACAGGCTCATATGTGTATAACAGGCTAACAAGGACAATGGTGTTACTCAGCCTACTAATGCATCCTTAATCTATGAAAAGATCTGATACCCTTGATAAGTGTCATCAGGGTTTCTGTAGCTAACACAGCTACAAGCTATGGTGATGGAGATGAACTATGTACAAATTTCCAGTGTCAGTTACAGACATTTGTCCTACACCTGTTATGATTGTCTTGTTTTGCATCCCTTTGTGTCACTTGCACATGATGTGCGTTACAGCAGACATGTGCTTCACATGCATGGGGGGGCCTGTTACATATAGGGTGTAGTGTCTGTGTTACATACCTGTCTCTCCAGCATGTACTATTTGTACTGCAGTGACTCTGTAGGTGTGTAGAACAAGTCATACATGTGTTAGTCCTGTCTTGGATAAACGGGAGGTACACAGTGGGATCCATCACCTCCCTGTATGGCAGTCGTACACATCCCCTCCAAAGTATGTAGGAGATAGACTACACATGTACGGTCTTGACACAGACTGCATTGGACATGTTATCTACAATGTGTATTGTATTGTGTATTGTTCCTCTCTACTCGTCACTCATTAGACCCATTATAGAGTACAACGCCCCTTTTGATATGTACCTCACAAGACATCTACAACAACTGGAAAGGCCACAGAAATACCTCACAAAGAGGATTACCGGCCTCAAACAGATGCCCTGTGCAGACTGTCTCAAAAAACTCCAGCTTTACTCCGTCGCATATCACCTACTCAGAGGTGATCTCTGCCTAACATACAAAGTTATGTCAAACCCAGAGCTGTTGAACATGCTCCACTTAAAGAAATCCCAATCACACTGAGCTATATGCTCTACGGACCTAAACCTTGTCACCACAATAAACAGAACATGCTGGAGGGATAGATTCCTGTCCCAGACACTTCCCATACTCTGGAACAAACTACCTATTTATATCAAACAAAGCTCCTCATTAGCACTCTTCAAGAAAAATCTTGATGATTGATGGGAGATAGGAAATTCACCATGGGGATCACTTCTGTGGCTGTGCTCCACAAGGGGCACAGGAAAATATTTTTTTTGAGTGACGAAAGCCAGGGTAACTTTTTGGCTAGGCTTATATAGACCCTAGGGCTAATAGCCTAGTACCTACCTATGAACCTGTGTGGCTGCTAAGATTATAAGATATGCCCGTGTAGAGACAATACAAAGATAGGTGTGATGTGTGACAAATACAGTATAACAATGACAGTCTGGCATTTACATGCCATACCTTTCTGTATAGGTTGTACAAAACTGCATGGATCCTCACATCTTACTGACCAGTAAAAGTCAGAGGTTACATTACTCTCTGTGTCCATATGTCCATGAGTAATGGCTCAACTGCGTGCGGTGTGTGGAGACTACTATATTTTTCAGGGGTGGATGACTTCCAGAAAGATAGTATTGTGCAGTCTTTGGCATTTACTATTTGTCAGTGGCTCTGACAATGACTGAATATGTGTCTCAGGCCATTCTGGATAACTGTTTGTTCTCTGTGGGATTTAGTGACAGCCCCTAATATGCAATCACCTGCTAATATAGTCAGCGGTCACTGACAGTGGGCATGACTGCAGAGATGGTAATGGGTACAAGATGTACTCCATTAATGATGTCTGAGGGAAGTCCACTGGTGATTCATCATTGTAGCATAGGTCTACCCAATGCTATCTTCCCAGATTATGACTATCAGACACTTGGCTATCTACCAGCTGACATACCACTCTGGAAATAACCTATACAGGTTTCAGCAAGGCCTGCTGGCCTAATATTGTCAAACACCTTGTCAGGTCATGGTAGGTGGAGTGAGTCATATTCCCATCATACAATGCATAGAGTAACACTAAATGAGGTCCACCAGTTAGGATAGGTATGCATGATTTGCCCTTGAGCAAAACAAACTGTGTTTGGCCCAGTGTCAATAGGTGTACAACATTGTTACTGATCGTATCATGCCAACTCCTTTCATGGCTTTACATATCAGATGACTGAGAGATCTGTGGACATTGCATGGCACTGCATTGTAGTTGTCCTCTGTGCAACTAAGTATTGCAGTTACTTCCATCATGCTCCAAGAAAAGAGTCATCCAAGATGTTTGCACACAGCACAGACAGATACTGGAGGGATGCGTGATATGTATACCCTGTGAAGGTAAGGTGGGAGGTTTTATACAGATATTCTGCAGTTGGACACTACTCAAGTGGTGTGTACTGAAAGGACACTATTACCTTGTGAAGAAAGTGGAAAGCAGGGGAGTCCCCTGAATTGCTGGTGCTTGGCTGCTACTAGTGCTGGTCTCAGCGCAACCACTCTCTCATGGGATACCATGCTCCAATACCTTTTCTGTCATCACACACAAAATGTTACTATGAAGCTCATGATGAGAAGCAGGACACAGTCAATTTGTTCATCCATATGGTTCTCCCACATCATGAAAGGCTCTGTAGGCTTCACATAACCTTCTCCAAGTAGATGCCTTGATTTGCAACCTTAGCAATCAGTTGGCTTTTGCATATATTATGCCTTCTGTACCAGGGTTGGTGATATGTCACTAGGAAACTGACCAGATGGTGATTAGGACCACAGCTGCAACATCACAATATAGTGTGTAATGTCCAGTGATATAGATGTCCAGGCTTGCTGAAACAAGCACCATAGTGGATGGGATCCATCTTAGGTGACAAATTCACAGCACTTCATACATCCTGACCTTCAAAAGATTAATGGTGGATATCTGCATGACATGGCTGTGAGGCCTACGCATAGGACTGGCCACCTTTGGCCAAAGTGTGTTCATCTGGCACATGTCCTAGGTATGTCATACTGTACAATTATGTACCTGGAACACATGTCTGTGTTCCCACATCATGTCACACAACAGCCAGTTTGCTGTCTGTTTGCTTAACAGGCATTGTACGCTTGCAAGGCCAACGTAATGTTACCAAACTTGAATAAGTCCTCTGTGCATGCAAGGGTATCCACATCTTCACTGCAAGGTGTGCTTACAAACACTGTGTTTCAGGCTGTAAACCCCAAGGGTGTGACAACATGACCCTAAATTTGCATGACTTGCACAGTGTCACATTTGGAAGTATGGTATTGGCACCAAGCCTAATGACAGGATTATGGTCACTCAAAGGTCCACATGGCTGATAAAGAATTGTATGGCACTCTGTCAGGTGCTGTGTTACCATAGGAGACCTACATAAAGGTGACATGTGACATTTCACCATCTGTCATGACACTGCCTAATGATAGCGTGCCCTGACGTACACACAAGCATGACTATATTGCTAATGGCACTACGAATGACTACTGCTGAGATGTGGAAAGTGTTTCCACCCCTCTACTCCTATGCCACACAAACACAACATGTGACAGATGTGACTGTATTTCAAACTTGATTCCATTGTGTCTCAAACAGCAGTCAGTATATATGGAAATGAGCATTTTTTCAACATGCACAGCTCACCTCCTTCATCACCCACATGCACAAAACACACACCTGCATGTGTACTGCTCCTTACCAGACACATTCCCAAACAACAGACACCACAGAAAATCCTACCTCTTGAGAGTACAGTATACATAATAGTTCATGAACCAATGTCTCACTGTTCAAACACCTGAGGCAAAACACAAAATCAAACCTATTATTCATAGGTGATTACATCGTGAGACACATTGCTGTCTGTGTCACCAGGCTACATATGGGAAATGTCACAGTTAACTGTCTGTGGGTTGACAAGATACACCATACAACACATTGCCGCAACTCAAGGAATATCAGATGCATAACGATGACATCATATTTCCTGCAGGTGTGTACGACTAGGGACACACGTCACTGGACTGCATGCAGACACGTGACTGAGCTTAGACACTCTGTCTGTCTCAGAGGTATCCCCATAGCTTTCAACTGCATGTGACCCTCACCTAGGATAATGGTTCAATACACATGGAAAATGATGGATGTCAATAATTGCCTTAGCATGTAGTGTCATTGTAAGGGGATCCACTACATGTCTGCCTGGGATGACTTGCTCAACAGATGTCAATGCTTTGTCAGA